>NC_057890.1:19664050-19955793 GCF_019740435.1 Gambusia affinis | reverse complement strand
ACCTAACCTAACCTAACCTAACCTAACCTAACCTAACCCTACCCCCCCTAACCTAACCTAACCCTTACCCTAACCTAACCTAACCCTAACCTAACCCTAACCTAACCTAACCCCTAACCTAACCTAACCCTAACCTAACCTAACCTAACCTAACCCCTTCCCTAACCTAACCTAACCTAACCCCTAACCTAACCCTAACCTAACCTAACCCTTGCCTAACCCCTAACCCTAACCCTTGCCCCAACCCTAACCTAACCCTACCTAACCTAACCTAACCTAACCCCAACCCTAACCTAACCCTAACCCCCTAACCTAACCTAACCTAACCTAACCCCACAACCTAGCCTACCTAGCCTAGCCCTAACCTAACCTAGCCTAGCCCTTCTAACCTAGCCCCTAACCTACCCCTAGCCTTCCTACCCCTGCCCTACCTAACTACCCTACCTAACCCCTACCTAACCCTAACCTACCTAACCTAACAACCTAACCCCCTAACCTAACTAACCTAACTAACCTAACCCCTAACCTAACCTACCTAACCTAACAACCTAACAACCTAACCTAACCTAACTAACTAACCTAACCCTAACCTAACCTAACCCCTAACCTCTAACCTAACCCTACTAACCTAACCCTCTAACCTAACCCTACCAACCCTAACCTAACCTAACCTACTAACCCTAACCTGCCCTAACCTACCTAACCTAACAACCTAACCCCAACCCTAACTACCTAACCCTACTAACCTAACCCTAACTAACCCCAACCTAACAACCTAACCTAAACAACCCTAACAACCTAACTAACCCTAACTAACCTAACCCCAACCTATAACAACCTAAACCTAACCCAACCTAACAACCTAACCTACCTACCTAACCCTAACCTCCCTAACCTCCTAACCCTCCTAACCTAACCCCTAACCTAACCTCCCTACCTAACCTAACCTACCTAACCCTACCTCCCCAACCTAACTCAACCTCCTAACAACCCCTCCTAACAACCTGCCTAACCTAACCTAACCTAACCTGCCTAACCCCTAACCCTAACCTAACTAACCCTACTAACTACCCTAAATAACCTAACCCCTCTAACCTATAACCTATAACTCCTAACTAACACCCTAACTAACTAAACCTAACCCTAACCCTAACCAACTACCTAACCTAACAACCCCTACCAACCCCTAAACCTAACCCTAACCTAACCCTGCCCAACCTAACCCCTAGCTAACCTAACCTAACCCTAACCCTAACCTAACCTAACCCCTAACCTAACCCTAACCCCAACCCCCAACCTAACCCTACCTAACCCTAACCTAACCCCTAACCCCTAACCCTAACCCTGCCTAACCTAACCTAACCCCTAACAACCTAACCCTACTTCCTAACCCCTAACCCTAACCTAACCCTAACCCCTAACCTAACCTAACCTAACCTAACCCCCTAACCCCACAACCTAACCTTGCCCCTAACCCCAACCCCAACCCTAACCTATTTCCCTAACCTAACCTAACCCTAACCCCAACCTAACCCTAACCTAACCCTAACCCCAACCTAACCTAACCTTGCCTAACAACCTGCCTAACCTAACCTAACCCTAACCCAACCCCTAGCCCCTAACCCTAACCCACCTAACCCCTGCCTAACCTAACTACCTAACAACCCCCAACCTAGCCTAACCCTAACCTAACCTAACCTAACAACCTAACCCTAGCCTAACCTAACCTAACCTACCTAACCTAACTAACCCCCTAACCTAACCCTAACCCTAACCCCTAACCTAACCTACTAACCCCTAACCCTAACCTAACCTAACCCTACCTAACCTAACTAACCCTAACCTAACCCCAACCTAACCCCTTGCCCTAACCTAACCTAACCCCTAACCTACCCTAACCTAACCTAACCCCTAACCCTAACCCTAACCCCTACCCTAACCCCCAACCCCTTCCCTAACCCTACCCTAACCTTGCCTAACCTAACCCCTAACCCCCTAACCTAACTAACCCCTAACCCTACCTAACCTACTAACCTAACCCTACCTAACCCTTACCCTAACCTAACCTAACCCCTAACCCTAACCTAACCCTAACCTAACTTACCCCTAACCTAACCTAACCCCTACCTAACCCCAACTACCTAACCTACCCCTAACCCCAACCCTAACCCCTAACCTAACCCTTGCCCTAACCTACCCCTAACCCTTCTAACCCCTAACCTAACCCTAGCCTTCCTAACAACCTAACCCCAACCTTCCTAACCTACCCTGCCCCTAACCCCACCTACCCTAGCCCCTAACCCTAACTAACAACCTAACCTAACCTAACCCCTAACCTAGCCCTTCTTCCCTAACCTAACCCCCCCCCTAACCCTAACCCTAACCTAACCCTTCCTAACCCTAACCTAACCTAACCTCCCTAACCCTAACCCCTACCTAACCTAACTAACCCTTGCCTAACCCTAACCTAACCTAACCTAACCTTACCCTAACCCCTAACCCCTAACCCTTCCCCAACCCTAACCCCTAACCTAACCTAGCCCTAGCTTCTAACCCTAACGTTAGCCCTAAACGTTAGCCTAACTTAACCCTAGCATTACGTTAGCCCTAGCGTTAGCCTAACTTGGCCTACGTTAGCCTAACTTGGCCTACGTTAGCCCCTACGTTAGCCCTTAGCCCTGGCGTTAGCCTAACGTTGGCCTAACGTTGGCCTGGCGTTGGCCTGGCGTTGGCCTGGCGTTAGCCCTGGCGTTGGCCTAACGTTGGCCTGGCGTTGGCCTAACGTTGGCCCTGGCGTTGGCCCTGGCGTTGGCCCTGGCGTTGGCCCTAACGTTGGCCCTGGCGTTGGCCCTGGCGTTAGCCTAACGTTAGCCCTAACGTTGGCCCTAACGTTGGCCCTGGCGTTAGCCCTACTGGCCTAACGTTGGCCTAACGTTAGCCTAACGTTGGCCTGGCGTTGGCCCTGGCGTTGGCCCTGGCGTTGGCCTGGCGTTGGCCTGGCGTTGGCCCTGGCGTTGGCCCTGGCGTTGGCCTAAACGTTAGCTGGCGTTGGCCCTGGCGTTGGCCCTGGCGTTGGCCTGGCGTTGGCCTGGCTCCTGGCGTTGGCCTGGCGTTGGCCTAACGTTGGCCTGGCGTTGGCCCTGGCGTTGGCCTAACGTTGGCCCTGGCGTTGGCCCTAACGTTGGCCCTGGCGTTGGCCCTGGCGTTGGCCCTGGCGTTGGCCCTGGCGTTGGCCTGGCGTTGGCCCTGGCGTTGGCCCTGGCGTTGGCCTGGCGTTGGCCCTAACGTTGGCCCTGGCGTTGGCCCTGGCGTTGGCCCTGGCGTTGGCCCTGGCGTTGGCCCTGGCGTTGGCCCTGGCGTTGGCCCTAACGTTGGCCCTAACGTTGGCCCTGGCGTTGGCCCTGGCGTTGGCCTGGCATTAGCCTAGCCTGGCGTTGGCCTGGCGTTAGCCCTGGCGTTGGCCTGGCGTTAGCCTCCTGGCGTTGGCTGGCGTTGGCCTGGCGTTGGCCCTAACGTTGGCCTGGCGTTGGCCTGGCGTTGGCCCTGGCGTTGGCCCTGGCGTTGGCCCTGGCGTTGGCCTGGCGTTAGCTGGCGTTGGCCCTGGCGTTGGCCTGGCGTTGGCCTGGCGTTGGCCTGGCGTTGGCCCTAAACGTTGGCCTAAACGTTGGCCTGGCGTTGGCCTCGTTGGCCCTGGCGTTGGCCTGGCGTTGGCCCTGGCGTTGGCCTAACGTTGGCCTAACGTTGGCCCTCGTTGGCCTGGCGTTGGCCCTGGCGTTGGCCTGGCGTTGGCCCTGGCGTTGGCCTGGCGTTGGCCTGGCGTTGGCCCTGGCGTTGGCCCTGGCGTTAGCCCTGGCGTTGGCCCTAACGTTGGCCCTAACGTTGGCCTAACGTTGGCCTTCCCTGGCGTTGGCCCTAACGTTGGCCCTGGCGTTGGCCCTGGCGTTGGCCCTGGCGTTGGCCCTGGCGTTGGCCCTAAACGTTAGCCTAAACGTTAGCCCTAACGTTAGCCCTAACGTTAGCCCTAACGTTAGCCCTACGTTAATGGCGTTGGCCTGGCGTTAGCCTGGCGTTGGCCTGGCGTTAGCCTTGGCCCTGGCGTTAGCCTAACGTTAGCCTAACGTTAGCTGCGTTGGCCTGGCGTTAGCCTGGCGTTAGCCCTGGCGTTGGCCTAAACGTTAGCCCTAACGTTGGCCTAAACGTTGGCCCTGGCGTTGGCCCTGGCGTTGGCCCTGGCGTTGGCCCTAAACGTTGGCCTGGCGTTGGCCCTGGCGTTGGCCTGGCGTTGGCCTAAACGTTGGCCTAAACGTTGGCCCTGGCGTTGGCCTGGCGTTGGCCCTAAACGTTGGCCTGGCGTTGGCCCTGGCGTTAGCCCTGGCGTTGGCTGGCGTTGGCCCTGGCGTTGGCCTGGCGTTGGCCCTGGCGTTGGCCTAAACGTTGGCCCTCGTTGGCCTAAACGTTGGCCCTAAACGTTGGCCTGGCGTTGGCCTAACGTTGGCCCTGGCGTTGGCCCTGGCGTTGGCCCTGGCGTTAGCTCGTTAGCCTAACGTTAGCCCTGGCGTTAGCCTAACGTTAGCCCTGGCGTTAGCCCTATCGTTAGCCCTGGCGTTAGCCCTGGCGTTGGCCTAAACGTTGGCCTAACGTTGGCCTAAACGTTAGCCCTAACGTTGGCTCGTTAGCCTAAACGTTAGCCCTGGCGTTAGCCTAAACGTTAGCCCTGGCGTTGGCCCTAACGTTAGCCTGGCGTTAGCCTGGCGTTGGCCTGGCGTTGGCCTGGCGTTGGCCTGGCGTTGGCCTGGCGTTAAACGTTGGCCTGGCGTTGGCCTGGCGTTGGCCTGGCGTTGGCCTGGCGTTAGCCCTGGCGTTGGCCCTGGCGTTGGCCTGGCGTTGGCCCTGGCGTTGGCCTGGCGTTGGCCCTGGCGTTGGCCTAAACGTTGGCCTAAACGTTGGCCCTGGCGTTGGCCCTGGCGTTGGCCCTAAACGTTGGCCTGGCGTTGGCCCTAAACGTTGGCCCTAACGTTAGCCCTGGCGTTGGCCCTAAACGTTACCTGGCGTTGGCCTAAACGTTAGCCCTAAACGTTAGCCCTAAACGTTAGCCTAAACTTGGCCTAAAGCTAAACGTTAGCCCTAAACGTTAGCCCTGGCGTTAGCCTAAATGTTGGCCTAACGTTAGCTCGTTAACCCTAAACGTTAGCCCTAAAGTTAGCCTGGCGTTGGCCTAAACGTTAGCCTGGCGTTGGCCTAAACGTTAGCCCTAAACGTTAGCCCTGGCGTTGGCCTAAACGTTAGCCTAAACGTTGGCCTGGCGTTGGCCCTGGCGTTGGCCTAAACGTTGGCCTAACGTTGGCCTAAACGTTAGCCTGGCGTTGGCCCTGGCGTTGGCCCTGGCGTTGGCCCTGGCGTTGGCCCTGGCGTTGGCCCTGGCGTTGGCCAACGTTGGCCTAAACGTTGGCCCTAAACGTTGGCCTGGCGTTAGCCCTAAACGTTGGCCCTGGCGTTGGCCTGGCGTTGGCCCTGGCGTTAGCCCTGGCGTTGGCCCGTTGGCCCTAAATTGGCCCTGGCGTTGGCCCTGGCGTTGGCCCTCGTTGGCCTGGCGTTGGCCCTAAACGTTAGCCCTGGCGTTGGCCTACGTTACCTAAACGTTAGCCTAAATGTTAGCCCTAAACGTTGGCCCTGGCGTTGGCCCTAAACGTTAGCCCTAAACGTTAGTGTTAGCCCTAAACGTTAGCCCTGGCGTTAGCCCTAAACGTTAGCCCTAAACGTTGGCCCTAAACGTTGGCCCTAAAGTTAGCCCTGGCGTTAGCCCTGGCGTTGGCCCTGGCGTTAGCCTGGCGTTGGCCCTGGCGTTATGTTGGCCCTAAACGTTGGCCCTGGCGTTAGCCCTGGCGTTGGCCCTGGCGTTGGCCCTGGCGTTGGCCCTGGCGTTGGCCCTGGCGTTGGCCCTGGCGTTGGCCTAAACGTTACCCTGGCGTTGGCCTGGCGTTGGCCCTGGCGTTAGCCCTGGCGTTGGCCTAGTTGGCCCTGGCGTTAGCCCTGGCGTTGGCCTAAACGTTAGCCCTGGCGTTACCCCTAATGTTGGCCTAAACGTTAGCCCTAAACGTTAGCCCTAAACGTTAGCCCTAAACGTTAGCCCTAAACGTTAGGTTTTGCACAGTTGTACCCTTCCTTAAAATTGGTTATTTTCATTGCTCTTCATTTTCCTTCCATGTTTGCATCTGTTTACTATTGCTTTTTTATAGTAATACTTGGATGGATCTGCAATCATTTGTCTAAAAACACTAACCCTATTATCAAAAATGTTACAATTACATATTTTTAGAGGTTTCAGTAGTTTACCTTTATAAAAGCAGCTATATTTTACTGAGATTGGCTTTTTAAATCTACCCGATTTGTGGGATCCATTATAATAATATAGTTGTAGGTTACTTCATATTCATCTTTTTGCTGAAGCAGCCAACTAAAGATATTAAATAAGTTGGGGGAGCATGAACACAAGTTACACTGAGTATTAACATGTTTGCATGGTGAAAAGATGTGCTACGCCTGATGTAAACTGTTCATGCAAGACAGCTAGGAGAGAGCTCACAAAAATGTCAAACTTAAGTCTCACAACCCAGTCCAAGATGGGTGCAATTGACCTTATGATTTGCTGCAAGACAAATGGCAGAAATGGAAATTGAGGGTACTCATTAAAGATTTGGCTTTAGTGAATAGCTGGCTAGCGTACTGCAAAGACCTCTGTGTTGCACCAAGAACAGCATCATGGTACCTTTTTGCATGGAATCAGCAAAAACTGTCTTGTCTTAGCTTGATGACAACTGATTTTTCAGAGTGGGAATTTGATTTTACTCCAATGGAAAAAGCCCCCAGTGAAGGTATTGCTCCATGTCTCAGACCATGGAAGGGCTAATGCCCTATGCAAAAGGCAGTAAACTTCAAGAATGCAATGTGATGCAGAGTAAAAGCACATCAGAAAAAATTTTATTGCAGTTTTATTTACAAGGTGCTCTGCTTACAGGCAGCTTGTTATTGTTATAAAGCCGTTTACACATAAGTATGAGCATGATCCCATAAGGGGAAAAATAAGTTGAAGTAGATTTGGTCTCTGAATTAAATGTTTCAAATTAACTGTTTAGAACAGCAACAATGTATTTACTTTGAGGGATTTTACTTTATATTCAATGGGTGACATTGTGGAAACAGTCTCAACTACTGTGTAGCATTTTGTTTTTGAACTCAGAAATAATGCTAATGTGAAGAGAAACCAGAGGTTTGGATTTCATTGATCAATTGTTACCATGTTGTCATTTTTACATTTAAAATTAATGTCCTGATATGTGGACGTAATTTTGTTCAGCAGCTACATAATGTAAAAATAATTTTATATTTGGGCTGATTGGGAACTAATAATTACAAAAATCAAAGAGGATTTAATAATACATGCCTAACCCTAGAGTTCAGGTCTTAGGAGGTTAAAGCTATTTAGCAGACCTTTAAGCTGAAGATTTCCTGAAAATAAAATTCATTCCTTTTGCAGTTAGAAGTGGAGGAGCTGTAGAATTGAAGACAGAATGCCAGTATGTTGCTGTATGTGTGTGTGTGTGTGTGTGTGTGAGGCTAATCCTCATAGAAGACTGGACTGCATTTAAGACTCCTGAGTCCCAGAGTCACCTTTCCCACGTGCTGTTCCTATAGGCGGAACCTGGGAAGGCTGATACGTACCGGGCCCCTGGTTTCAAAAACACGCTATCCGTTAACACCGCAAGGTGGAACTAGCATGCCCAGGAAGCAGAAGCGTTCTCCGTTGATTCTCTGCTGTTCTGTGTTGAGTGCCAGGAGCCTTCTTGGTGGGGCACTGACTGCACTTTTCCAAGCTAGCAAAAATGAACTGCGCACCAGCATTGGATTGGTATGGCTCCCGGTGCCATAATGCCCCCCAGGAGAATGCGCAAAAGCAGCCATAGCAAGTCATCAAGAACCTGGACTAGCCACAGCAAGCTGCTGCCTTCCAGATCTCTAGAAACTTGCTGGGAACTATCATTCCTGAAATAAGAGCAAAGAGCAATTCTAGTGCCATCATACACCGCAAGACCTCTAGAATGCTCAGTTTCAAATGGTACCAAGAAGGGTCTATGACCACATTAATAAAGTGAGGAGACTTACCCAAAGCAGCAAGCAGGGGATCGTCAGTGATGGAGCTTGCAGCAGGCAGCAGTTCAAACAATGCAAAGCCCATTTTGACTCATGGTCCTGATTTTCTAAATGTTTCCAAATTTATTCTAAGCCACCTAGTTTGAGAGAGGAGCTCATTTCGATGAAAACAGTATATGGTTTGTTAGGGGTTGCAACAAAAACAGCTGAACTAGAAGCTAAAATATGAAGCCCCAACATGCAATGCATTCTGGGTTCTTTTAAAGTTCATTTCTGAATTTCTGGAACCTAGCAGGAGCTCAGCAATGAAATTAGAAGCTGAGCTGATTTCTGTCTTGAAAACAGTTTGAAGAGAAATTTAAAAAAAATTAACTTAGTTAAAATGTAAGAATTTTAAAAGAAAATTAAAAGGATTTAAATGCTGGTTTTAAGATAAAATTACATCAACAACAGAGGCACTGACTTATTTTTTAAAAATGGAGCTCAAAAATAAATAAAAATGTACTCAAATCTGGTTGAGTTGAAGTAAAAGGCCATTGAGGATAGGGTTAAGTTCCAGATCGATAGGACGCTCCTAGCCAGACTTTGACTAGGTTGAAAAATGAAGGGGAGTCTGGCAGCTACATGAAAGGAGTGGGCTAGGGCCACCAAGCATGGTGGGGACCTGCAGAGGGTTGGAGGGAGTATACTTATCAAGTTTGGTCAAATGAGCGCAATTGTTGAAATGAATGGGATTCAAAGCACCATCTTGATGTGTCGCACTAAGGAGGACAAAAACAGACTATTTCCAAATTTCAAACTGTCTGGGTCTTTATTAAAAGTCTCAACTGAAGTGAAATATCTTGGTCATATATTGACAGATTGTCTGTCTGATGATGAGGTTCAAATGTTATACGCACAGGCAAATATTCTTGTCCGTAAATTTGGATTCTGTTCGGATGAAGTGAAACTGAACTTGTTTAGATCATATTGTACATCACTGTATTCTGCACATTTGTGGTTCAATTTTAAAAAAGCCAGTCTTCAAAGATTGAAGGTGGTTTATAATGATGCACTGAGACTTTTGTTAAATAAACCCAGATGGTCCAGAGCCAGTGAACTGTTTGTATCTGCTGAATCAGCACTTTGATGGCTGTCTTGAGAAAACTTATGTATAGATTTATTTGTCGCTTAAATGAGTCTAATAATAAAATTATACTACTGTTGGCAAATGTTAAATATAGTGCAATAAAGTACTCATCTGTTCTCTGGAGATATTGGTATGATTGGCTTTTGTAAGGCTAGAAGTCAGGTCTTTGTATTGTTAATTTTTTTGTACTTTTTATTCTTTTATTGTCTTTGTTTTCTCTTTGTATGTAATCTGGACTCTGAGTCTGTAATAAAATCTATCTATCTATCAATGGTAGCTATGTCAAGTGAATAAGCTACGCCAACCAAACTGGGTGGTTATGTAGGGCCCCTCCCATAGAGCACTTCCACTTATAGCTTTCGAGATACTTCAAGTGAGCAAACCTATATGGCTGATCCTAAGTGTTCACCAGAACTAAATATTCTATCAATACTAATATTGATATATCTGAGGGCATTAACTCCATTGAAAATATTTGATAAATATTTCCTCCTTATCTGTAGAAGAACAGATAAGGATCTACTCCAACTATTCCAAATCAATTTGGGGAATAATTGTTTTACCTCCAGATCAAGGATAGTGACATGGGGAAGAAGTTTGAACCCACATCTTCTACTTCAGATACCTGGATGAGATCTGGGGGTCTGGACTCACTCAGAGGAAGATTTTAGATATTTCACTCACACACACAACCCATCCATCACATTCAAATCTACCACCAGTGTTAAAGCTGTAGACCTTCTAGAAACCACCACATACAAAGACTCACAATTCAAGAGCACACATAAACTAGAGATTAAAGTTTATTTAGAGCCCACTGACTAAACATGCTCTCCTCTATAAAACCAGTTATCACCCAAACACTCCTAGGCAGACCTAATTAAATCCTAGTCACTCAGATTCCACTGTATTTCCTCAGCAGATTTCAGGGAGTCCTCTTCAAGGCCTTTCTTCTGAGGGGAAACTCCAGGATTTTCCTGAGGAGATGCAGAGCTTCTTTCCTCCAGTCCAGAGAACCAGAGTTCTCCTCTTCTCCCTCTTCTTACCACATTTTCATCGTCTGTCAGCGAGCTCATTCACAACATCACGTTCCAAACAACTCACTGTTACCAAATTACAGAATTATTGCAGTCTACAGCAGGAATAAAAACCTAAAAGACCATTTGGTCCATGCATGGGTTAAACAGTTAAAAGAACCCAGGGTCAAAGGTCAGGGAGAACTTTTCCAACCACTATTTTGGATTAAAAACAATTTTAATAAAAGTTTACAAAACTGAACAATCTGGAAACCCCAAAATCAAAACCTGTTTACCTAATTGGATGCAAAACCTGCCAAACTGAATGTGCTGGTGAAACAGGAAACACCATTCTGACCCGTTTCACCAGCATGGATCCAATAATACCAATCTGAAGAACAAACATGTTCCCTTAATTCGGCACTTAATAGATCGTGGATGGACCAACCTGAGTGCCTCTGTTCTCCAGCGCAATCTCACCAAGTCCACAGCTCAGCGCCGGCGTGCTGAGACTCTGGATCTCCAGACTCAGCACGCCGGTACCGGTGGGCTTGAATGAGTGGCAGGAGACCCGAGGGGATTCCTTGGAGGACTGACCGTGCTCATGGAACTGCAGTTCAGTTTTGAACCCATAAAACCCAACCCAATAAAAGTAAAATATCCCTATAATATATATCACAGTCAACAGGACCCTAGCCCAGTGTGTGTGTGTGTGTGTGTGTGTGTGTGTGTGTATACTCAATAGTTCTATAAATATTACAGGCAATGTGTGATTCAAACTGAACTTTGTGATGAAATACAACCCTTCTTAATGACGATCATCTGACTGGCCAGTCGTATGGAGTGACCCCTGCTGGTGACACCAGAGTTCTGCAAACATGGCTCCTTCTGATTGGGTCAGCTTTTCATAGAATTGATCATAAAATGTATGCATATGGTGTCTCCGTTACCACGGTGACAGATGTCAGCTCTGCAAAAACGTCTTCACCAACCATGGACCAGTAAAAACCTCTGGCAGGGAAAACCCAGAAGAAGCAGTCTGAGTTTTAAACATCATGAAACTAGGAGCAGAACCTGGAACAGAACCTCAGAGGTCTATTGGAACTTCTTCATCATGCCTGAACAACCAGAGACCAGATGAAGAACCAGACAGGTCCAACTGATGACTTTAGCAGCAACTTTATTTCAGATAGATGGTGCATCAGAACCAACTTCTCCTGGTACCAGGTAACTGGCTCACATTGAAAGCAGAACCACTTCATAAAGGGAAAACTGAGCCGGGCCGGGTGGGATCACAGCTTTCATGGTTGCACAGAGAGAAGGAAAAAAAAGAGGAATATTTAATCATTATAACCAAAAGAGCAACACCTTCATTTCTAATTCATTGTTCAAATAAAAATATAAAGCTAAAAAATTAAAATGCTCCAAACGACCAACTGGTGAAGGTTTGGGACCATAACGGGTGCCAGGACCAGTTCTACAGGGGCACTGGACCCCGTTGGCCCATATCTAGAACCCAACCATCAGCCCGGTCCAGGAGCACAGAAGAACCCTGGATATACTTGGGTGAAACAACTGGAACAGATCCAAGAGGAACCAACAGATTAAATCTTCTTCTTTTGCCATGATTGGCTTCATTTGAGCTGTGGATCTCTGACAGAATGATGAAAACCTTTGGACCGACCAGAACTTTTCCACGAGTTCAGATTTCTGGGATGGGTTCAGCCTGAGGAAGGGTTCTAAAGGAACCACGAGAAGGTTGGGTTCTACAGAAAATCTGAGGAGAGATCTGAACCAGGTAGCTGAGGAACCAGTACAGGTTCACTCAGGAGCTTTGGTCCAAACTCCCGGGCCTGGCTGAAAGAGTTTCTGCTGGGTCTCTGGACCCTAAAGTTCTCCGTCTGAGCTCAGGTCCATTTCTGGCACCAGAAGACTTACAGAATCTCTGACTACAGGATGTGATATTAATCTGGATCGGGCTCAGAAACCAGACAACAAATCCACCAACCCAATACCATCAATGCTACAGCTTGGTCCGGTTCAGGACAAACACCAGAACTTCAGCAGAAAATCAGAAACTTCCCATCTCAATAATTTAAGGCAGTTGATCTGGTTCTGGTTCCGACAGAAATACAACAAACAGATGTGGCACATTTGGACCCGTCCATCAGAAGTGGACCCGTCCAGAGTGCGGGTCCGATGGTGCTCCTCCTGCAGGGACATGCTGCAGGAGGTTCTGGCCCATTGGTCGGTTTATCTGGTAGTTCTGAACCAGCGCCTCCTCGGGCCAGTCGCTTCTGGTCAACAGAGGTTCCATGTGGGCTCCAGGAGTCCGGATCAGAACCGGGTACGGAGCAATCGGAGGTTCCCGGTCCAATATAGAGTGTCCGTGAGCTTGGAGCGGTCCGTCTGGATCGTAAGGTGGAACCGACAGCACGGATGTGTCCCTCGTCTCCAGCTGCTGGTTCTGATGGTCCATTTGGTACAGCTGCTTCTTGTGGACCTCACAGGGGTTCTGATGGTCCAATCGGGTCTGGAAGAGCTGCTTCTTAGGGGGGTAAACCTGGTTCTGCTGGTCTAGTTTCTTTTTTTGGTTCCGGATGCTATCTTGGGCCTGGTGGTTCATCTGGACCTGGTATTGTGCGCTCTTCTGGTACTGAGAGTTCTGACAGATCTGTTCCACCTGGGACTGATGTGGCTGCTTCTGCTGGTTATGTTGTGGTTGATCAGACTGGGGGTTTTGCTTCTTTTGGTTCTGGTTCTGTGCTTGGATTTGTTGATTTTCCTCCTGGTTCATCTGAGCGTGGAACTGCTGCTTTTTCTGGCTCTGGATCTGGTTGTGGATCTGGTTCTTAACGTCCTTCCAGTGTCTCCCCTTGAGGACTGGTTCCAGATCCAAACAGCGCTGACAGACCTCCTTGCCCGGTACCGTTTGGAGCAGAACATGGTCCCCTAACTGTCTCCAGATGGCGTCCTTCTCTGCAGAAGACCAGGGCCGGCGCTGGACCTTCCTGGGGTGGAAAGGAACTGAAGGAGAGAGGAAACCTTTAAAGACCAGAGACAAGATGGACCTCCAGAGGTTACGATGGACTCATGACCCACCTGGGACTGGGTTCTGTAGTCTGGACTCTGGAGGAACCAAGGGAACCTCAGGGCTGGACCCAAATCTGGACAGAACTGCAGGGAGACAGAGACTAGGATGAAAACAGCACCATCTGGTGGATGGATAGTGTCATTACAGGAGAAAAACCTAAAAATGTAGAGGACTTCCTGCTGAAAGATGGCTATTGGTTTGTGATCAGTAGCTTACGTCAGTCTGGGTCAGAACTCACCATCGGCTCTCGGGTCTTTGTTGATTCTGGTCAGGCCCGTTCGTTTCTTGGGTTTGGGTCGCCCATCTGCTGCAGCTGCATTAACAAAACTGTAATGTGTGATCAACTACTTCCGTTAGATACCTGTTTGAGGTGGACTCAGTTCTTACCCGATTCTGGGTGAGGGTTCTGGAGGCCCAGGTTGTCCCACTCACTCCCCAGCAGGTGGTAGAAGTCGGTGGTTCTGGCTGCGGCCTCCCAGTCTCCATCCAAAAGACTCTCTCCGATGGCAATGTCGCACACGGTCTTCAGGGTGGTCTTCACTGAAAGCGGGGGCCGGCTCCACCGGTACCCTGCAGCCTTCCTGGCAGCAGAGAGTGCCAGGCTGAGCTGACCCGGCGCCAGCAGGTCCTGCAGGGTCTGGACCTGAGAATCCAGAGACTTAGCGGCCAGCAGCAGGCGACCGAGTTCCCGGAGCTTCTGGCTGACATACTCGTAGCTCCGCTGGTTACCGTCCTGGTTCTCCAGCAGCTTATTGCCGTACTTACAAATCAACCAATCAGACTTCACCTGGGAAGACATAGGGGGAGGAGTTAGAGAGTGGACAGAGTCAGAGACAAGTCAACATTAGAAGGTGAAGGTGTACAGACCTCATAAGAAACGTTGTCCTGGTTCATGCGGTGCAGTATCTCACTGACGCCCTCCGACGCGCTGCTAGAGATCGGCAGCAGGCGGGATGCTGCAGCCTGAACTCTGGTCCTCCTCTTAGGGAGGTTCTGTGCCAAGTTCTGGTTCTGATTTACACCGGGCTGAGAGGTCTGGATCTGATTCTTCTCGTGCTCAGAGCTCTGGTTCGAGGTCTCAGCAGGCGCTTTCTCAGCTAGATGTAAGGTAAGTTCACCTATGGACTCTACAGAAGGAAATGCCTCGTCAGAGGAGGTCTCTACTGAGGGGCCAGGGCCTTTGGACGGATCAATGGCAAGCTTTTTCCGACAGGACACTTGGTGTCTCCAGAGGTCGGCTCGGAGGAAGAAGCCAAGGCAGAGAGGACAGGGCAGGTAGTTCCTGGCATCAACATCAAACTTCTCTGAGGGCTGCCGCCACGGGACGATCTCACCGCGTCCCTGACGGATCACCTGTTGGACACACAGTAAGTCAGCTGGACTTTGACACAGGTAGATTACAGGTTAAACAACTAACAGAGTCAAAGGTCAACAGGAAGACCTTTAATCTCTCTTCCCTGAAGGTCTTCCAGTCAACGGCTGTGAAATGTCCCACCAACTCATTTAAAATCAGAGGACAAAGCCTTTGGGGCCCCAGACTGGGCAATGTGTTGCCTCTAACTTTGTGTTGCCGTGATTCTCTTTATACTTTTAAAAATTAAAATTGGCTTTTAATTAGCTTTTTTTAACGTCTGCCATTTTATCTTTCCTATTTTATGTTTTATATTTTCTAAAGGACTTTGTAGTTTTTCACATGTAAAATGTGCTATATGAATAAAGTTAACTTATTAATAAATTATTTTAACTGAAAGTCCAACTGGCCATGTTGAGTTTCAGAGCTGGTCAAACTCCTGTCAAGCTTAAAAAATGGACAAGGTAACAAAACAATGGCCACCGAAAACAGCAACCAGGCTGGATCCAAAAGTTGTAGAGCTCTGAATCTTCTTTATATATATACTTCTTCTAGAATACTTTTGCAGTTTCACAAGACATAATTTCCACATTTCTCAACCATCAATGAGAGGTTGATGGTTGTGCTAAGCCGCTCGGCTTAAAAAATCATTAGTTCATTACAGGTCTAATTAAGGGGTGGAGACAGCGTTTACATTTCCAGATGGAAAATACACAAACGTACTTAACTATATTTATAGAAAAACATTTACATAATTAGATTTAATGTTTGCAACTCAAACCTGAAGCAATAAAACAATCTGGCCCCAAACAAAATCCAAAACATCCCTCTCAAAGGGTTGTGTGTGTCCAGATACATTTTTTTGTGCACAGGCCAGTTTATACATGAAGGCCCTGGTCCCTGTCAGCACGACTCATGGGTGCGTTTCCATGGCAACACCTGACCAGGTGTTAGTGAGGGTGAGTCCCTCACTGGTTGACTCTGCATCAGGCAGAGAAATAACTTTAGATTTCAGTCAGAAATTTATGGAGCCTCATAAGAAAATGACCATTGAAAGTTGTTGTAGAGGACAGACCTTCTAAATTTCCTTGTGATAAAAAATGAAAACATTAAGCCAGGACTGGCTATGAATACTTTTGGAACTGAGTAGATTATAGCTTCTACAAAAGTTTAGTATGAACTGTGTCCCACTACACAGCACTACGTTTTTCATAAAGGGCAACAAAAAGATCAAAAGAAAATAAAATTTTTTAAACCTTTTGGCATAAAAAGTTGCCAAAAGGCCTTGAATGAATTTGAGGAAAATATTGCCAGATTCAGTTCCCATTAGCAGGATGAACTGACCCAGAAGAACCCAAAGAACCATTTACCAGAATCACCCTGATGACCTGAGGATCCTCAAGACTTCTGGAAAATATTCTGGAGAGACACAGTGACCCTAGTGGAAGGTTCCGGTCCTGGTTCTGACTTCATGAGGATGATTCAACCAGGACCTGATGACGAACTGACCCAGAACCCCCTGGGGTACCCTGAAACGTCTCCGTCTAGGAAAGTAACCCCACCTCAATGTTGTGCAGGTAGTTGCCTCTGCAGCGTAGGTGTTCCAGCAGCAGGTGGCGCTGTTTGGAGCCGGTGGGTAGGGCACTGGCGGCCAGAACTTCCTGCTGGTCGGCGTGCTTCCTGAGGAGGTGGCGAGCGATCTTGACCTGCGGTCGGCGGCAGAAGACGCAGTAATGCTTCTTGTCCCAGCGACGTTTCCCATCGCTCATTGACCTTTTCACCGTCACGCCCTCCTTCTCCTGGCACCGCCTCTTCTCAGCAAGGCCCCGCCTCTTATCAGCAAGGCTCCGCCTCTTTGCCTTTTGGCCCCTCCGCCCCATGGGCCGGCGCCGAACCTGGCTGGACGCAGCTTTAGGTGGATCTCTGTGAGGAGAAGGCTGGACGTCAGGGTTCACCGTGCCAACGCTAGCATCCTCCTCCATGGTAACAGCAGTCTCCATGACAACCTGATGTTCACAGAGAAACAAAGACAGGATCTCAGGTCAATCAGATTTAAACAAAGAATGCAAAAACCTAACTGTGACCTGAAAACCCAGATCTGACCCAAAGAGCGTCACATGACCTGATGAAACATGATGTTTCTTCTTCTGCTACACAAACACAGAGAAAAACTGTTGGAATGACCCTTTAATCTGCTAAGAGGTGAACAGGACTAGACTGGAGAAGGCTGAGGAGATGGATCCCAGATCGATCGATAATGTGGGACCCAGATTATCGATCCCAGATTCAACTATGTTGAAACCGTCACAACATAGTGACGGTTTCAACAATCAGTTAAAAAACATTTTTTTTATAAAAGTTACATACTGCTGCTTTTTTGTGTGTGTCTTATTTACATCCAAAACAACACTGAATAAAAAAATGTGTGAAAGAATTTTGTTACTGTTGATAACTCCACCAAGCATATTTTATCTAGTCTGTAACCCTGGACAGGAAATTGGTTATTTGAGAACAGGTTAGATGAAAAAATTAAATGGACATCATCTGGAGACTGATTCTGATATTCACCTGGGTCTCTCCCCAAAACTGTACAGTGAAATTATGAAACATTTATTCTGGACATAGTATATATGAAAATCATTGGGTTAGGTACCTTTGCTGCTTTACTATGGAATATTCTGTTTTTAAAATCTCCCAATCCTACAGATGACCCTTACACACCAGCAGGACGTCACGTAACTCTCTTTTACCAATTAAATTTACTTAAAAACAAAATAGAAAGCCAAAACTTAATTTTCTATTGCACACTATTACCGTAATGCACCATGTATGCACGACACTGATCTTTAAGAGCCCTAACGTCGCCTGGTCTGACCGCTGTTCTCTGGTTCTGACGTCCTCTGGAGGACAGGTGTGGGTTCATGGATGCAGTTGTGGGTTCAAGGAACCGACGCGTCAGGTTCTGTGCCATGTTCTGCTCGGTGGCTCATAAAAACCCAACAAAACACCGATCTGGGCCTGGGACTGTAAAATTAAATGCTTTGTCACTAAAGTCCGGTTTAATCATCCTCTCCCTCTGCTCCTCTCTAGAACCGAACCTTAACCTGAACCACCGGCATCAGCACCATGTCCGGAGGGGATAACCCGAACTGTCCGACAATGGAAGTCCGTGGGCTAAAGGCGTCTGTAGGATTGTGTCATTACACACATGAGCAGAACCGAGAAGAACCGAGCCACAAGATACACGCAGGAAGTGACCGAACCTAACAGAACCACCTCGACCCATCCTTACCTTAGAAACGGCCTCAAACTCCTCTCCCTCTTTTTATTTTTCTTTTCTACTTCTTCTTCAGAATTTATTGGGAAGTTGTCATGAAACATAATGTATGTATTACCGCCCCCTAGTGGTGTGGAGTGTGGCTCAACACGTCTTATTGTGTGCTTTTAGTCGAAGTGATCATATTTTATTAATCATCTTAGGTTGTCTAAAGAAAATCAGAATCAAAATTTTAGTACATTTACATTCTGAATGTCCATGTAGACTAATAAAATATTTCTTTATTTTTTTCTTATTTCCTGCAACATGGATCTTCTTTTTGTCGTGTTTTTCCAATTTACTGAATAACATTTATGTTAGCAGCTTCTTGTTCTGTTGTGGTGTTGAAGACAATGAACTGCTAAATCCACAATATTGTTAGCTACTTTTTGGTTTCTCCTTGATCTCATTTCTCTTATTCTGTCTTGAATCACATAAAACAACATTTATTTTCATTGCCTTTTTTCTGCAATTTTTGTTTAATTATACTTTTTGCTTTTGATTTCATTGCAATTACTGTAAAGTAGATTTGTCCGAATGGTGCTACATGCTGTTTTGTTTCTCTTCATCCCAATAGTTACTGCAGGAACCTAAATAAATATAGATGTTAATCCCATCATCTAAATAATGACTGCTGCTGTTTCTTATGAAATGTCTGGTGCACAACAAATTATTCTTCTTAAAGGTCTCATTTCGTCTGCATTGCACTGCTAGTGATAATGCTAATATTTTGCTTGTGTATGATGACAAGCCATTTATAATTTATTGACCTTCTTTAATCTTATATTCAGATTATTCTTGTTTCTCCAGTCGGACGTTTTGAATGAAGCTGTCTAAATCTTGACATAATCATGGAAGCTGTTTGTATATTTTTGTATTGTACATGAATTAAAACAAATCCTTTGTCCATTTTCTTGTATGAAAGTGTTAAATCTACTTTTGCATCATGTAGGATCGTGTTCATATTGCACACTGGACTAATCACTAGGTTGTGCCTCTCTCCTTCTCTTTTTCCAACATCTCTTTAGAGTTTCTATTGTTGGATGATTTGATTCATTTCCTTATAAACTGATCCAATAGTTAATTGCTAGTTGTGTAATAATTCTATCATTTATCCTGTCTTGGCTGAAAATGATCCTGTACATATTTTTAATTCTTCATATTGAATATTGTCCAGTTTTTCCAGTCTTGGTTTTGCTGCTGATCCATAAACAATTATGTAATAATCTATATTTGACCTCATCTTGTAAGAAGTCAAAAGGCATTACCCCTTTTTAAAATCTTTTACACACATATCTTTTAATATTTAAATAATATACTAATCAGCATCAGTCCTGGACAGAATGATTAAAATCTTGGCATTATTTTGGAGATGAAAGAAATAACTCCTAGAAAACTCTTTGTTATGGGATTAAATTATGGTGATCTTTGTTATGGTTGGTGATCTCCCAGCTCCCCAGCAGACTGATCCACCAAACGAAGGATTTCCAGAGCCATCCAGCCTAGACGTTACAGCAGCAGCACCAAGAAACCCACGACCGTCCAACTCCACCCAGAACAGACAGAAAACCTTCACCAACCAGCAGGGTGTCCCAGTCCAGTGTTGGACCGTTGCTCCAGTGGGTTAAAGCAAACGACTCTCTTTTCCTCAGATGCTATTCCAGCTTCATTTGAAAGTAAACAACACTTGATAAGCACTTATAAAACAAAATGGAAACAGTATTGTTTCTGAAACAAGACTACAGGAGTGAATTGTATAATCAATTTTCTTTCCGATTTTTAATTAGAGATTATAGATAAAATGTCTGAAAGTGTCTCTACACAATACTCACATGCTGCTCTTCACCTGGATTAATGGGCTTTATTTTGGGCATTTAAGAGACTGAAATAAAAAAACCTGTTACAGCAGAAAACACAAAGTTAAAAAAAAATAATTAATGTTTCTGTCAGGAACAATCTTTGCAGTAACTTCAGTATGTTGACTGTAACAGATGTTTTTCCTCCTGGTATTTCATAACAGCAGAAACTCTGGATTGATTAGATGTGAACAAGTCCAGCATGAAGCAAAACACTAAACTCTTGTTTCTTTGAGAATATGAACAGAAACGTTCCGGACTTCCAGGTCCAGTAACACGCAGAAAAAAATCTAAGAGAAGCTGTGCAGGGAAATCCTCAGGAGATTTGCTGAAAAATAAAGAAGTTGACAGTTTCAGTTACATGTGAAAGTGGAAAATAGTTGTTCTAAAAACATTACATTTCTCACCAGCAAAGCTCGACCTCTGGTTTCTATCGGTAACAGAAAGTTTCCCAGAGCACAGATGACACAAGCAACCGCAAACGGAGTGAGAGCTTGAATCACAGACCGCGACATGAGCACCTGAAGTACACATAAAGCATTGAGACACAACAACAGCAATCTGAAAATGGTATTTTGGAGCTGGATCTTGAACACACCTGCGCAATAAATGGAGCGATCATCCCTCCAATCCGACTGAAGGAGGTGCAGAAACCCATCCCAAGAGATCGCGCTATGGTTGGGTAAACCTGGGATAAAAACATTTGGAACATTTGTTCACAGGACGTGTGCAAACTTAACCAGGAGCAGCAACCGTTAGAATCAGATTAGATAAATCAGCTCGGTCAACCATGACTGTGTGAACAAACAGGGAATTTGACTTGGTGTTCATATGCTCACAGTTTACAGGTATTAAGCATAATTCTATGACCTCTAGTGGAAATAACAGATGGAAATTTTTACACCTTGTTATGTTTGGAAGTCAACATGAAGTAGGACCTGAATTAGGCCAGAGTTTAACTTGCTCAACAGAATCATATTTACATTCCCTACATTCTTTCTTCTTTTCCTCCACTACACTAAGCAATATCCACATACGCCACCTAGTGGTGAACACAGAAAACCCAACAATTTGGATACTCAGAACTTTAGCTGTATGAATATTAATGGGCAAAGTGTGAAATGTGTGCAGCCCGTTCCAATTCCATGTATGGAGGATGAATATTCCTACACTAATGGTCCCATTAATGACCCCTACAAAGCATGCTGGGAAATTGTTGCAGATGGCAACATAATCATTGCACACCAGAGAAGCAATAGGAATCTCAGAGGAAGCTGGTATTCAATCAGAACTCAGAACGTGCCGACTGTGCAGGATTATCTAAATGTGAAGAGATGATCAACTCTTACCTCAGCTGTGTAAATGTAAACCACGTTAAAGTTCATGGAGACCAGAGATCGCAGCAGGAACAGCAGCACAGTGAAGCCAAACCTGAAGTAAAAAACAAAGTTTCAATAATGCAGCTCAGATGCATTAAAATATGCTAAACAGACAAAATGAATAATTTAGCATCATAATGACTCTGGTCCCTGTCAGATTTCAGTGGGCAGCACAGGAACTAAAGATCTGATAAAACCAGGTTCTAGTGATTCAGCCCAATAAACCAAATCCCAACCCAGTTTAGAGAGCTGGTTGTCATGGAGCCCAGAGCTCCAACTGGAATCTACTAAGCGTTTCTGCTGCCATTCATCTGAGTGACAAACTTTTGTTACTGTATTGAACAGAAAGTGGACGGAAATTATGCTGGAGAATCCCTTTTCTGTCTTTTATTCTTCTTTTTCTAATAATGATAATATACATGGCCAAATAAAATGTACATCTGATTATGTTTGGAAGTCAACATGACCTCGATTTGAGCACCTGAAGTACACATAAAGCAATGAGAGCTGCAGTGAAAAGTGGCTATCTGAGAGGAAAGGAGATGCTCCACATGTCTGAGTCTGTATGAGGGGATAAAACACTGTGAGCTGCAGCATAAGCTGAGGTTGCACTGGTTTCTGAACAGTCATGCAAAGACAAGAAAGCAGAGAATTATTGCTCCAGTCAAGGTGAGTAAAATCTGATCACTTCCTAGTGACAGACCAATCAAACTGCAGATGTTCTTTATCACAGGAGACTCAGTGCAGTCCTTACATTGTTGTGCAGATGTTGACCATCATGAACAGAAGAGCTGTTAACAGTTGAAGCACAGTGAGACTTATCCTCCGTCCGAACACGTTAAGCAGGACGATGTTTAACGGAACCACTGGGAGAACAGAGAAGATGGAGTCACAAGCTGGACAGACATGCTGACTAAAGTTTCCTGAAAGAAGATCAGAAGACATGTTGCTTCTATTGGACGGAGGAAATAAACTGGATTTTATTCAGCAGCAATATTTAAATGTTTTTATACATTTCCTGTTTAAAAAAATCTGTTCCAGATTTCTGATGTTCTGCATCTGTTCATCAGTAAAATACATTTACTACAGGAAAATGTATCAGTCAACAAATTTCATTGTGGTAAATGAGTTCTACTTTTCTAGCAAACTGTCAAGTCCAGAGGACTCCAAAGTGTTTCACTCTATATTCATTCATTCATTCATTCATTCATTCATTCATTCATTCATTCATTCACCCTCTGATGATGGCGAGCTACTGGATTGTAGCCACAGTCGCCCTGAAGTGATCTGACCAAGGAGAGACTGCCAGGCACAGGGAACCTCTATTGGGTTATTGGGCCCCCCGACCACCTGTTGGGCCCCCCGACCACCTGTTGGGCCCCCCGACCACCTGTTGGGCCCCACCAGCAGGAAAGGCAGGAGAAGCATCTTGCCCAAGGACAGAGGTGGACGGAGCTGGACCCGGGTGACCCGGTGGTTGGGACTCAGACTGTTGGACTCACATGCGACTTCTCCCAGGGAGCTGATGAGTAGCGTCTGGTAGTCGCTGCTTCCAAAGGGGATGCAGTAGCAGAGTCCGCTCTCATGGCGGTGTTTGACCTGATGCTCTGCGTCGGCATTCATCACACACAGCAGGTTTTTCTCCAGCAGCTCTGAACTGCTCAGCACTGAGCCGTAGTACGCGAAGGACGCCACAAACCTGCAGGACAGACAGAAACTAGATCCTGAGACTTTATTTGACCTGGATGCTCCGCTGCTCCCCTTCCTGCAGCTCCAGGTTCAGGTTTGCAGCTTACAAAAATATAAGTCCATGTAAATGTAGACTTTGACTCTTTTGAGACCAAGTGCTGCAGTAAACATAAGTAAAAAACACAGAACTTTATTTTCCCAAAAATCCTGAACTCAGAAGCAAATAAGTGACAAAAGTTTTTACGAGACCAATGTACTGCAGTCTTGTTGGTGATGGACTCGGGCTGATTCTGACAGCATGTTTTCAAAGATGAGCAAACTTTACCATGAGTACCAGAGCAGGAGGGACGTCCTCCTGAAGGTGGGACTGAACAGAACCCTCCAGCTGCCGCGTTCCCTCTGGGAAACAAACATCACACCACAAATCCAGTTTTTCTCTTAAATGTGATTTTAAGATCAGTATGTCAACAAAATGCAGCTTCTACAGGGATTACACACACACACACACACACACACACACACACACACACACACACACACACACACACACACACACACACACACACACACACAAAAGCCACTGAACATGATGGTAACAGCTCAAGTCGCAGCAAAGGCAACAATCAGTCATCTGAAGTTTATGCTTATGATTTTTTTCTGCTTCTTATCATAATGAAACAAGAAGATAATTGTTCATTGCTGTTCCTAGACGCTTCAGCAGAATTAGACTCTGAATGGATCACATGTCTGTCCTGGCCAGAGAGCAGAGGGACGTCTGGACGCGTTAACTCAGCAACAGAACCTGGTCCATGCAGAAGACAGTGGAGAGATGGAGAGAAGCTTCCAACTTGGCTCTGGGTGAGATGGATTTCAAATGGGAAAATATGCAACAACAGAACTACTGCATCATTGTTTGAGCCATGATGCAACACTGACACCATCAGGCCACAGCAGGAATTACAAGTATTCTCAGTAGTCATGGTATTTCCTTCTAGGTAGTTCTAGGAAGATGAGACAGGAAGCAGAAAGTACCAGAGCGGGTTCCACCAGCCGTCCAGGAGGAAGAGAAGCTCGGTTCATCGTGGCGATCCTCTGCAGGGTTTTGACGGCAGCATCAACTTTCCCTGCTGACACGTTGTAACGGGCCGACTCAGGAATTAACTGGGGGACGTCAGTTCAAACAGAAACATCACATGCTTTGACTGGGACAGACATGATAGAAACACACAATTGGAGCAGAACTTGCACCTTGAAGAGGAAGATGAGGATGATGCTTGGTGTGATGGAGAGCCGGATCATCCATCTCCAGCCCATAGTGGGAACCACCAGCATGCCGAGGAGGATGATGAGCATGGAGCCGGTCATCCAGAAGATCTGAAACACAAAGAGCTCCAGTGCTTCTGTTGTTTGGAGAAAGAAAGGTTGAGAGAGCAGAACTCACGGTGCCCAGAGGCAGCAGGTAGGCTCGGTACTTGGCAGGGATGAACTCTGTCTTCAACACAAACCTAAAGAGCAAGCAAACCATGTTTAGCTAATCAGAGAGCAGGATTTTTAGTCTACTGCTGCTTTGTGTGAGCTGACCCCTGTGACACTCCTGCAACGCCGCAGCCCACCATGCTGCGCAGGAAGATAAACCAGCCATACGTTGGAGCGAACGAGGTGAGCAGAGAGAAATAGGCGCTCCACACATAACCTCCAAACACAACCTGAATGAAACACAAAGAGCCAAGAAGAAGCACACAGAAAAAATCCAATGGCATTGCAACTGGAATCGGCCATTTCCTACCTTCCAGCGTCCATATCTGTCAGCGATGTAACCGGCCAAAACTCCACAAACCATGAAGCCAACAAACACCATCTGACAGAGACATGCAGTCAGTCAGTCATGGACAGCATAAACAGTAAACGTTCATTCAGTCATTGTCTGACAGAACAGAGTGTCAGAAAGTCAAATCTTCACAATGCAGGCTGAAATAATTCCTTATTAATGCTTTCTAGATATTCTGGTGTCCTAAAAACGATGAATATGATTGTTAAATTATGTCCAAAGGCTTTTGAAGCGGTTATGAGAAACTGTTCATTTGGACACATGCTAAATAAAACTAGTTTCCGACATCGACACTGAATGAATGAACATGTTCTCTCCATTCTTATTATGGAGTCCTGAAAACATCAAATGTTATGAATCAGCAACAAGCGTGGCCTTCGGTGAACAAACTGCCCAGTTGGAAAGTGATGTATGTTGAACATCAGCCTGACTGTGATCAGGTTCATAGCAGGAAGAAGAGCATTCTGGGAAAATGTTACAGAAACAGCAGACATGTTCACATTGGTAGCCAGGCCTCCTCTCAGTTATTCCTATCAATACCTGATCATTATTCACATCAGCTTCAACAGTGCAATACCATCATAACAAGTTGGGTTGCCATGGCACCGTACGATTTCTGGGAGTGAGCTGTTAATCATGTCTTCTTACACACAATTAAACTAAAATTTCTCACACAAATGGAAAAACGGCTCAAAGTCGGCCAAAAATTGCACAGTGTACGTCAAACTTTGATCCAACACACTTCAGCCTCTTCTCCAGTTTTCTCTTCATCTGGATCTGATGGACCTGGAACAGATTTCCTGCTTGGCTTTTCCACACTGTGTGACAGACAGACAGAAAAACCTGGATGTGTGTTACTCTGCCTGGAGTTTGGGATCCTGAGGAGGATCTGGAGAGGGAGGTGTCCTTCACCTCATACCTGCAACCTAACACAATATTCTGAGGACAACCAATAGGAAAAACTAAACCAGAAATTAGGTCGTCATCATCATCCTGCACTTGTGAAGTTTCTTGGTTTCCTGTTTCAAGAAGTCTGAGAGCAAAACTTTCAGACTTCCATCTTCAGAACATCAACGGACCGCTATCACATCATCCTGATCTGTAGTCATGGATTCTGGAGCGCTCTCCTTTTTGTTCTCCTCAGAAAAATCACTCCAGAGAGAAATTCTGCTTCTTTTCAAATCTTGAATCCCAAACTATTCAGAGATTTTGCCAGTTCAGTTCTCCAGCAGTTTCTTTAGTTAATGAGGGTTCATAAAATGTTAGTTAATAAAATGTTGAAAATGTTATCAAAATTCTGCTGTGAATGTCTCAATAACCTCTGACCTGCACTGCAGCTCACCTTCAACAACATTTCAGATCATTTGAGTGATGTTCAGCTGAGTTTTATCAAAGATATTTGTGACACAGAGTTGAGTTTATGCGTGGTTTGGCTTGGATGACAGAAACTCACCGTGGAGACGAGGGCGACCTGCCAGTCCTCCAAGCGCCACTCGCATCGAATCTCTGGAGAAACTACAGCTAGCAGCATGATCTCCATGGCCTCCACAATCTGCACAAAAACACCCGTCAGAGTGCATCTGTCCCACCTTCACTGCAGCTCTGCTGGGGCTAAGAGAGACTCACATTGGCACTGCCCATGATGACAAACAGCAGGACGTGGAAGCGTCCAAAGCCGATGGTTTCCACAGCTTCCTCCACAGTGAACTTCTCATCTGCTGCAGCTGAAAACAGTCCAGAGGTTCAGTCAGATTAAATCCACCTCCACTAGATTTATCTGGAGAATCTGTGGAGCAAGTCATGGACTCGTTCTGTCATCTTGTTGGAAATACGATGTTCCCTCACCAGCTCTCTGTGAGGAACACTTGACCAGTTGCTGGTTAACACAAAGAGTAACTTAGCCAATCATGTGACAGCAACTCAACACATCTAGACATGTGGAAAACGACTGACTGAAATTTAAAGTGAGCATCAGAATGGAGCAGAAGGGTGTAAAGGACATTAAGTAATGGAGTTTTATTTTGAAGGACTAGGAGTGCTGATCAGTTCTAGATGACAAAAAGGAAAAAATAACTGAAATAGCCACTGGTTACCACCAAAGCATGCAGAACGGGATCTGTGAATGCACAACACACCAAACCTTGAAGCAGATGAGCCACAACAGCAGAAAACCAAATTAGGTGCAACTTTCTATCAGCCAACAGGAAACTGAGGCTACAATTCACAGACACACCAAAACTGGACCAGAACAGGTTGGAGAAACAATACTTGGTCCAATGACCATCTGACAGTACCAGCTGAGTTTCAGCTGAACTTTCCATTTCATCCAGATCAGACCAACTGCAACGTGGAGTTCTCTGTTCTCCAATGGCTTCATCTGAAGTGCAGAACATCTTCAGGAAGTTTGTGACCTGGAGTTTCTCACCATGGATCTGCAGCTGATTGATTTGTTGTCATTTCAATAGGCACCAAAATCTCACAGGAATGTTTCTGAAAGTCTTGTTGAATCTCAGCCACAAAGAGTCAAAGCAGTCCTGAAGACTGGTACCGACCCGGTTCTGGCAAGGTGTACTTAATATAGTGGCCAGTGAGACTATGATGGGAACGGTTGTATGCATGTTGGAAGGGAAAATGTACATAATTATGATTGTAGTTTATTGTTTGATAATTCCTACGAAGCGACTTCAGTTCCACCTTTAAATCTGTAATTAATCAGCTGAATAATCAGATATCTAGAAACTTCATCAATACTCCAGATTTCTAGCCTCTCATCCTCACATTTCTCTCTTCTCAGATGAATAATTATATTTTTCTAAACAATTATCTGTCCAGGTAAAACCAGATCTGTCAGCATTTACCTGATCATCAAACTCACCATTGTTGCTGTTGCTGTTGTTGCCTTGCGAGTTGCCTGTAGGTTTTTCTTGCAGTTCCACCTGCTGCAGATGGATGGCGCTCACCAGCTGAGTTTTCATAGAGTCGGTCATCCTAAAGCACAGATGTCAAACTCCAGTCCTGGAGGCCCGCTGCCCTGAAACCTCTATGAGCCTCTGCTGAACCACCTGAACAGAATAATTGGGTCAGTAAGGTTCTGGAGAACTGATCCACACCAGGAGGAGGAAATTAAACCGTTTCATTCCAGTGGTTTGTACCTAGGGTACATCTAAAACCTGCAGGACAGCGACTGGAGGACTGGAGTTTGACTCCTGTGGTCTAAGGGAAGAATCGTTTCTTTCAGAAACTCCAGCAGAAACATTTCAGCATCCAGTTGAGACCTTAGACTTTACACACGCTGTCAGTTGCTTCCCATCAGTTTTACAAGGATTTGTCAAATTCCTTGTAAGCCACCGCTAATTATTTATTATTATTATTATTATTATTATTATTATTATTATTATTATTATTATTATTATTATTATTATTATTATTATTATTATTATTATTATTTCTTCCCTCCAGGGGGTCTTTTTGTGGGCTCTAGTGTCCCTTATATGACAGCAGGCTGACAGGAAAGGGGGAAGGAGAGGGAGGAACACATGCGGCAAATGTCGGCCGGGTCCGGGAATCGAACCCGCGACGGCCGCGTCGAGGACTGAAGGCCTCCAAATATATAAATATATATATATAATCTTTACCGGATGCTTTAATGAACTCGTCAAAAATCAAATTAATATAAATGCTTTAAAAATAAGTGTTTGTGGGTATTTTTTGTTCATTTACAACATATTTAATAATAAAACTGAATATCAAAATACATAAACCCTGTTTGTTTTCTTATGACTCAACAGTAGCTGGAGAAAGGAGACGGTCTGGACCGGGAATCGGACCGGGAATCGAAGCGGCTCAGGCTCTTTTCACTGAATATTAATCAGTGGTTTCCGGTTACTGCTGATGCGAGTTCTGGTCTAGACCTCACCTTCACGCACTCAGGTGCTCAACCGGCTTTAACGTGCTGACGTCGGTGGGCGGAGCTTACCGATCCTGTGCCGTATTGAGATCATCGGTAGCTGCTGTTGTTCGGAAGGAGGTCCGTGTTTAAGGCACACTGGACCCGATGGAAGGAGAGAACCGAACGCTGATCCTCTGCTGTGTTTTCATGCCGCGAATGGTCGAAGTGATGATGAAGAAAAGTTCTGCTCCTCCTCCTCACCTGCTCAGGTACATCAGGAAGTGTCACCGAGCCAGCGGGTGGAAGGAGCTGCGTTCGGCGGTGGGAGGAGTCCGGTTCCGCCCAAAGCCTGCAGGTGAGGAGGATCATTAACGCAAACAACAGAGAACCAGAACGGACAGAAAACCAGTTGGGAAAGAAAAGGAGCGGCCCAGATTTCATCAGCCAGACTGGAACCGAACCAGAAAATAAAGTAGTTGTGTTTACTGAGCAGTGACTCAAAAGTAACGAAATATCGAGCTATTTGGGTTGAACATGTTCTCTATCAGGATTAAAACATCACGATATTCTCCAGAGATAAACAGGTTTGAGATCCGAGGACTGAATAAGTGAATAAAAGTGAATAAAAGCAGAAAATGTTCAGAAATGACAACAACAGGTTTGACTCTGAATGTCTCTTTAATGTCTGTTAACACAATCAGTCGGACTTGAAACACCAGATTACGAAGCTCACAGAGCGTCTGGGAGGCGAGGCTCGCCATGAGACCCTGAGACCCGGCCCGGACCACGAGTCCCGCTTCAGGTCTCAGCTGGACTCACCGGGTCAGGGCAGGCTGTCGGGTTCTGAAGAACAAACAGGAATGTGGTTGAGCTCAGAGCAACAGCTGAGTGGATGTTCCTTCATGACAAAACTGCAGTTTTCACTGAGGACCAGAGATTCTTAATTTCTCTGAGTGGGGTCAAAGGCCAAGGGTTCGGACCCAGAATTAGTTTGGATGAACCCATCCTGTGTGACCACAGGTCTTTGGCTCCCATTCTGGGTCTCGTTGGACCCAACTTCACCTTTGACTTTAAGGGTTCCATTACAACCAACTCATGGTTCACTTGGCAGCCTGGAGACCATGAGGACGGTCCAGCTACTGCCTGATCGTAACAAGTAGATCTACAATACAAAGTTTTGCACTAGAACGGTGAGTCAGTTGGTCCAAAAATCTACGTAGTTCAGGTAAAAATGATACTGTACATTATTAGGTCCAATGAGACGAAGGAGATGTGAGAATCACAAAACCCCAAACAGAATATATTTGGACACTTTGTTTAGTGAAGGACCTTCTGTGACCTGCGAGCATCAAAAACCGTCTCCTGGATCCGCAGTTTGTCATGGATGAACATCCACCTTGTGACTGTTGGCTGGAAACATTCGGGAGGAACCTGCAGACTGGAGCATCTGCAGGACTTTTGTCCTTTTCATGATGTGATCTGATAACTTTCAGATCAACCTGGAGTCTGTGAAATAGCACCATGTGATGCAGTGGGCGTGGCCAGGTGCATTGTCCAATCAGAGAGTTCCAAACCAGTAGCATTCTGCAGTTGGTCCATGAAGGATGAGTTGGCACCAGGCCCAGCTGATCTTCCAGTCCATTTAGCAATCACAGATAAAATATTTTTATATATATATTTCTATTCAACATCATATCCACTTTCATTTATACACTATTTACTAGAACCATCTTCTTTTAGATTAAAAAATATCATTTGGAAATGTAAAAAGAAAGCTGATAATAATGAGCGAAGACATTAATCACTGCTCACTGACCTAGACGTGAAACAACTCTTCACTGTTTGGACTTTTACATATTTTAGCAGCATGCTGAACATTATTGGGGACATCAAAAACAGCTAAAGCCTTGACATGGAGGAACATGCCCAGAAAAGCAGAAGCTCATGTGGAAACACAAACAAACCAGAAAGCAACAGAGAGACGCAGCCGTCTGGTAACGGCTGAATCAAAGCATCAGGACAAGTTGGGCTGGTGGACACCATGGGACAGAAGAAGAAGAAGCTTGGCCAAAACTGCACTTCAACTCCAGCAAGGTTTCATCTAGATGTGTGCAGACTTCCACTAAAGCTGCTGCAAACAGGAAATAAACTAATAATGGCCTGCGCCTCAGGTTTGATTGTTGGAGTCACATGAACTTTGAAGGAACCAGAACATGAAGCGTCCCAACTGCAGAAAGTGCAACACTAACCCAACAGAGAAATCTCTTATTGTAGTTCAGTTAAATGAGGAATGGACTCTTTGATTCAGCTGGTTTATCCTAACAGGACAACACAGGATCTTTTTTCTCCTCTAACGTTCAAGATTTCAGCTCTAGACCTCAGGAGGAATTCTAGGATCTGATGGAAATATGCAAACGTTCAGCTTGACTCGCATTTTGAAATGTAAAAGGACCTTATCCTTCTATTGCCGTGTGGACAGAGTTGTCCAAACACCAGTCAACAAGCTGACTGAACAAAGTAGAGCTTGTGTCATATTAGTGTAACCTTGGTTACGGTTACATGTTGCTGTTAAAGAAGCTGCCAGCGAGACAAACGCAGCTCTTTGACTGACCTGAGCAGAAACCAGTAAACCACCATCAGCCTGACTTTGAACCAAGGTGTGTTTGGACCAGAGCAGCTCTTCTCATGCTTTTGTCACTGGGTCCTTTTCAGCTGTGTTTAGAAAAACTTTCCCCTGTAACTTAAGCTCCCACCACCGCCGAGTTCAGTCTGGACATTTCCTGCTGCTGCAGTTTCATGGGAAACCCTATGAAACTGCTTGGGTGTCGTTCAGATGCTAAATGTTTGGGTCTGTTGCTGATAATTCTGTTTCGGCGATTATGCTCCCAAAATATGAAAAGTTCCACCAAATTCCATGGAAACTAAACTTCCCCAACAGCTCAGGTTGGTGACGTTTCTCCTCTCTTTTTTGGAGATGAGAAACGGAAAAGAAACTTAGGAATCAGAGTCAAATTGAAGCTTTAGGGCAGAAATGATGCTCTCTAAAATGGCCATGGGAGGGCGATAGTGAGAAATGTTGGAAATTACACTTTAGTTTGGATTGAACCCAAAACATTTCGGAGTATTTAAATGTTTCCAGTATTGATTTCTACCTGTGTACACCATCAGTCAGACAATTGATCTTCTCAATTTTATAGATTAGTTGATTTTCCTATTTTTCTCTGATCTTTTGAAAACATTCACATTCCAAGGTAAATTTAGATAATAATAATAATAATAACATTAATAATAATTCAAACCTACATAGCGGTTTTTAGCACACTGAGAGGCGAGGCAGACGGAAACAGGAAGATGTTTCATCAGCAAAGTTCAAGTATTAAAGGTCAAGTTGTGCTGATGCTTCCTGTCTGTCATAAATGAGAGGGTCAGGGGTTAGGGGTCAGGGGTCAGGGGTTAGGGGTCAGGGGTTAGGGTTATCTTCCTCTGAGCTTGGCGTAACTTTACTTCCATTTGACTCTGTAATCTCTATTAAACTGTGATGAAGTTAAAGATATTAACAGACTTCCTTTAAGAAATTGGTTCTGTGTCTTAGACTTTACTGGAAATGCCACAAACCAGAGATGGGGAAAATGAGACCAGGGGAAGTTCAGGCTGTTCACAGCAGAAACACACCTTCAGCACCAGAACTCACAGGACCGTCACTGAAAAGAGGAATCATTCTTTTCATGGCTGTTCTTCTTGTGTGCAGCATCAAACTGTTCATTGAGAAGCAGCTGCAGCACAAAAAGAATATCAAGACATAATATTAGTGCCGTCTTCAGTGTCCACAGAAAACAAATGGGAGCAACAGATAAATCACAAAAAGCTGGAGAAGTGATGCTTTTGCTGCAATTTCTTTCTTTTTTTTTCTTTTTTTTACCACTGATACACAAACACACAAGCCAGCAGCGATGCAGCGCAACAAACGGTCTCAGAATCTACAGCAAGCTCAAACACAAGAGTTTACAACCATGGAACAGTAGTTTGGTCTTTTTTTGATTTAAATAAAGCGTTTAAAGCATAATTTCATATATAAGCAATAAAAAATACAGAACATCTCAATACTCCAATAGAAACTCTCACATTAATATTGTGCTCATTGGGATTCTATTTCTAAGAATTTAATTTATATACCTTTATATGAGCACACACACATACACACACATATATATGGGTGTATTTGTGTGTGTGTGTATTTTTTCTAATAGTTTGTCATGCTGTCAGAACTTTGCTGCACCTCCTGCTATAAACAGTGCAAATATATTTTCTGTATGGTTGGTAGATGCATACATGATCACCGTGGCTGATGGATCATGGAAGGCAGTATGTGGTCAATGTTTAAATGGAATGAGGCTGACAATTAGCACCACAGGGAATCCAGAAAGATTTCCCACTTCAGAACTTCAGAAGGAACAATACACCAAATGCCCAAAGGTTGTGGAAGGACAGTGAGCTTCACATGTTCCCTCTAGATTACCAACGGCCTAATCACCCTGGAAACAATGATCTGCTGTAGATTTTCAGTTTCCCATTTATCTCAGAAGGCTAAGAAGGTTGAATAAAGTCCACGTAAGAATTGTGACTGAACTAGAAAACACTGGAGCAACATCTTTAAAACTCTAAAAGGGGGAACCCACACCAGATTATTCAGAAGGTCAGTTTAATCCTGAAGTGATAATCTGCTGTAGAACCATAAGACCCATCATCAGGTCTACAAGGGTTCAGAAGTTTTCTTCATGGGAAGAATTACCTCAACAAGGACTGATGGGTCATCCCAGCCTTCATAACTCTAGTAAGGAGCAATGGCCAAAGGTCTAAAGGGCCCTTTTACAGCAGGAACTCAAAGACAACAGTTTGCTGTACAACTCCTAGAGACATTCACTCTGCAAGGTCAACAATATTGTTTGAACCAAAAGAGCAGGATGTGTGACTAATTCACTAAAGACCAATCGAAAACTCTCCGACTAAGATAACTTCAGAAATTGAGAAGTACAATCCAAGTTCAAAATCAAACCAATCGCAATGTTTCTGCTTCAGAACTCCAACAGGTTTTATCCACTTCACAAGGCCAAGAGGGATGAGCTCCTAGAGTTGAAGGTAGATGACTAGACCACAAAAGGCCATCAACTTCACAACTCCAGAGGGACCTCTCATCTCATGGTTGGGGGCTGTGTTGTTATTCCAGAAGTTCAAAAAGGATGATTCAGTGTAGAAGTCCAGGTCGGCCGATCCTCAGTGATCTACTCCAGGAAGCACTTTAGTGGAAATGTGAATCTGGGCGATGAACTCAGGGCAAAAGGGTAGTGGAAAGACAAATAAAAAGACAAAACCCTGTCAAGTCCTGGTGGTTGTCAGGAGTCGCTGCCATTTGGATCAGGGGTATTTTATGTTTAGCGGCACAGTTCAAGAAGCTTAACCAACTAGTGGAACAGCGACTGTGACTCCTGATCTAAAAAGGTGCAGGTCAGTTAAGGGTAGCTGGTCACTACTGCCTGTTTCTGGGCCAGCCGTCGCAGCTCCTCCCTGATCGCCTTGATGAGAGAGGCGGATGTGTGGGCAGATGGAGAGGCATCCTCTGGTGGATATTCTGGGGTGGGCGAGGTTAAGAGGAGGGGTGGAGCCGATGGGTCCCGTAACGAAGAGCTGGGCATTTGAAAAACAGATGAAGAGGAGAACTCAGGGAACGACAGCACCTGGAGAAAATACAAGGATGAGTTAATTCACAGCAAATGGGGCGAGCGTGTAGATCAGAACGACGTTCAGAGCATCTTTAGCATCCCATTGGACTTCATTTATGAAGCACTTTGAAAAGGAACCACAAGGCTGACTGGCTGAGGTACAATAACACAAGTCTGTTGTCAGTAACATCACTGGTAGGTTAGAACTAAACTTGATACACACTCTTGTACCCCAAAGGTTCCTGTCAGAGTCAGTTAACCAATAGAACTGTTCTGTATGGTCTGGATCTCATCTGTTTCATGACTTACACTCTCTCTGCTACCTCCAGGTCTGGATAGGTCCTGGTCTGAGTGCTGCTGGTGCCAGCTGGAGCCAGTGGGTCCAGACATGCTGCGACCCACTCCAGGGTACGCACCGATCTGACTGGACAAACCCACCTGAGTCAGATGGTGAAGCTGTGCCCCTGGAGGGTTACAGAAAACACACAGACAAGACAATAAAGGCCCACACATACTCGGGTGTACTTCAGTCCGCCGGACATGTCCGCGCAAAGATCCGTTTTTCTGACGGCTACCCGGTGGAAATATGGTTAACGGCAGCTCGGTGCCTCATGAAAACCAGTTTGATGAGGTTGAGAGTAGGGTTTACATCACTTCGTATTATTTTAAAGTCGACATTAACATGATTAAAGTCAACATGATGAGGTGATGTCACAGAAACGCAAGCAAAAAGGCTTCACAGCAACAGGCTTTATTAGCTATATTTACACAAATATTGACTTGCTGTATTATACAGAAAGCGGAGCAGAGAGGTCCTCCGATAATTTAAGTGCGCCTTTTTTTTTTTTTTTTCAAACAATGGCACTGATGATTGGGTATGTGCTCATTTTGGATAGCTGCACAAATTATCCTGGAACTTGTGGAACATAATAAACTAAGTTTATTATGGATGGATCCTGTTTGATTACAGTTGTATTAAGAGATTTTCTGCCCCAAAGAGCAGCAGGAGACTCAGCTGACTCAGCAGCGCCTCTCTGACTTTGCAGGATGAATCGACATGTGGCAACCATTCTCTGTCCTGCACTGACAGGTGAGGCTTCCCAGAAGGAGAAGAAACAAAGCTAGGCACCCAACTAGCTCATCAAACTTGCTAGTATCCACTAGGATTATGGTAAATAAAGAAATGTGTCTCAAGACAATTTTAGGCAATCAGTACGCTTGAATATAAAGTCTCAACCATCCGAGGACAGTATGCACGGAGTCCGCGCAGCTCACGGAGTGCATACAGCATGCCCAAGATTATAGGGGCTTAAGAGTATTACTGGGTCACCAATTTGTTGGTGGGGCTGAGAGCAGGAGTGTGGTGACTCTTTTCTGTCTGCAGAGTGGTCTCAAAGAGCAGAAGACTGGGTGTTTGCTCATTGTACCTGTACTGCCCCCTACAGGTCGGGGTCTAGAGGATGAAGGAGGGTCTTCATACTTCCCCCTGTTGGAGTACACTGACTCCTGCAGTTGTTCTCCTGTAGAAACATATCCTCCTGAGCCCAGGCCCTGCCTGATTGGGACACAGACACACTGGGTTAATCCTTCAGTCTGCAGACTTGGGCGTGTTTCTAAGTGTCCAGAGGAAGCTGACCTCTGCAGCAGACCCTGGATGGATGTGGGGGACACTCCCAACTCCGCATATCTCTGCGGACAATAGTAGAAACATTTCACAGTGCATAAATAACGTATTTGATCTCAGTGTGGAAAATAAATTGTTGGAGTTGAGGGGCTGCAGGGCGATCGCCCGGCTCACTCACCACACCGCTGGCCTGTGAAGACGGTGATACCAAGGCGAAGGCATCATCCAGCAGGGAGTGCATCTGCTGCCGGGCTTCCTCAATAGAAGGCTGGGGGGGCATGTAAGGAGGTGGAGCTGGGGCTGAGTCAAAGACCTCATCAGTAGGGGAGGGACTGCCATGGTCTGGGGGCAGGTCAGGGTCCGACTGCCAGGAAACACATCAGAGAAGATGTTCAGCTGTGGTGGTTCTTAACGGACCCAGCAGGGAATCTGAATCGGGCAGGTAAGTCAAATTTGATCATATCACAAAGACCCCATCAGAGCGACATCAGACCAACCCTCAGCTGAACTGTGGTAACCATACCAACCACCGTAACATAATGACCATCAGCCTAACAAACAGAGACAGAGTATGCAACCCCTACGTGTCACTCTGTAGCCATACTTCCTCCCAAGAGAGTTTACCAACATCTTTGTGTGTGTAGTTTAAGTACTTCCCAATGCTAACGCAACAAGAGCAGCGATTCAAATCTCGTACTGCGTCCATCACCATCTTCAGAATAAGCCGGATGCTCCGATGTTCATCCTTGGAGATTTTAACCATTACAGTTTAAACAAGTTTCTACCTGGCTTTTTCCAGTACGTGAAGTGCAGTACAAGGAACTCTAACATCCTAGATAAATGCTATGGCAATATTAAAGATGCATACTCAGCTAGAGTTAGACCACCTCGTGGCAATTCAGATCAAAATGTGGTTCATTTACTCCCTCCATATCGGCCTGTTTTTAAGTCAAATAACCCTGAGCTCCTCCAGGTGAAGCTGTGCTCCCAGGAAAAAATGTTGCTTCCTTAATACAAACTGAGAAATATTTGTCTTGGATGCAAATCTCAACCGTATTACTGAGGCAGTCACTGCCTACATCTCCTTCTGTGTGGACTCTATTACACCCCAGAAGACAGTAGACAGGTATTAAAATAACAAACTATGTATAACAAAAGAAATAAGGGAGTGCATTGGCAGGAAACAATCAGCCTTTAGGTAGGAGACAAGGTGTCAGAGCAGCACAAAAGGTCTCAACCAGATGCTGAGAACAGCAGGGCGGCAGCAAGAGGAGCAGCTGGAAGGTCGACTGTCTGACTATCGGAGCCCTGACCAACATGGCTTCCAAGGCCCTGGCTGCAGTAAATGAGAACGCCAAAGCAAACGACTTAACAGTTTTTATTTACGGTTTGAAACTGATGATTATAAGGAGTGTTGGCAAATATTACAGAATGTAAATTATGGAGCTGAGAGCAGAACTGTAATCGATTTACAGTCAGTACTTAGGGTCTTTAAGTGTTTAAATACACAGAAAGCAACTGGCCCAGACAATATGTCTGCGTTCCTTCTTAAGAACTTTATAGAGATCTGAAAAGGTTCAAGCCGAATTGGAGAAAGTTCCTCTGCAAAGTTCTGCAAACACTCATTTGGTGCCAAATATTTGGAAGAAATCAATTATCATTCCAGTTCCAAAGATTGCCTGTCCACAGACTGATAATGATTATCTCCCGGCAGCGCTCACTTCTATTGTAATTAAATCATTTGAGAAACTCATGTTGGAGCTACTACAAGTGGAAGTGCAGCTATTTCTGGATCCCTTTCAATTTGCTTACCCTAGGAGACGTAGTACCAGTGATGCTATCTTGACACTGATGCACTAAAGCATCTGGAGAACTCTGCAGCATATGCCAGACTTCTTTTTGTCGGTTTTATTTCAGCTTTTAATTCCATTCATGTAAACATTCTTCTCAGGAAACTGGTACAGTTGAAGGTTAACCCTTTTTTAACTAAGTGGTGTTATTCTTTTTATCAAAAAGATCTCAGCAAGTAAAATACAATTCATCTCTCTCTGATTCTAAGTTAAGTAGCACAGGAGCTCCAAGGTTGCATTAGTTCTCTTTACATTTTTATTTTGTACACAAATGAATGTGTCAGTTCTCAACCCAATCAGTTCATAATCGCATTTTCAGATGATGCTGTTATTCCGAGTCTTTTACAGAAAATCCCGACAGTCATAAAGCTGCTGTAGATAAGTTTGTTCTATGGTGCGACTCTCATCAGCTACAGATAAACAAAACTGGTTCTCAATCAATAAGTGACTGGAGTCCCATAGCCATCATGGCTGCTCCATCAAACAGGTGACAACTTTTAAATATTTAGGTTTGTTCATAGATGTTGACCTCAGCTGGAGCATGACACAAATGTATGTGCAAAGGTTCACCAGCGTCTCTATGTATTGTATGTGAGTGGATATGGTACTGCCCATCTGATATTTGTGCTTTTATGTATTTTTGTTTTTATGTATTTATTTATTTTATTGTTGTATTGCAGTTTTGATCCAACTCTCCCATGGGAGACTAATTAAAATGATCTTATCTTAAGTAAGATTGGTTATAGCAATGACAGAAAATTATTTTGTGCATTTATCTATAATTTTATTTTCTGTAAGATTAGAGATTCAGCAATTTTAGGATAAAAATTTCCAAATTTACGCACTGCCTGTTCAAATACATGGAAGAAGTATGAGGCGAGGCAGTACTCTATCTCTCCTCTAGGGGCGCTGTGACACACAGAGACATAAAGTTGGTGCATGCTTATTGGTGTCTCTCTTTACATTCATGTTTGATCACACTTGTTGATGTTCCAGTGTGTCTGATATATTTAATAACTAACCAGTCACGTCGCTGCAGTGAGAATGTGCAGGGTGAGGCAGAAAGTACCATGCCACACAGATAGGGGGCATTGCTGAGCCCCACTGGCACAATGTGATAAAAGTCGGCCAAATGTCAGAATACAAATATTCCAAACCAACTCTTCTCTTTGGTGTGAAGGTTAGGTCACTGAGAATGTCAAAATTTAATTTTAAAAAATCCAGATTAATGTACTCTGCACAGTTTCATAACCACCTCATTTTATAACCACCCCAGGGGAAGTGGTTGTCCTGCCAAGCTGGGTATTGTGTGCCAACGATTTGAGTGGCAACAGACTGCATGTCTTAATTGGTCTGTGATTTACGTCAATGTGGGCCGGACCTCGCAAACTTCAAACATCTCAACCACTGCAGTGGACCAGCAGACATCAGACAGCTGCGTTTAATTTAACCGCGGTCAACATGGTCAAAGATGGAGGATGAGGAGAGAAGTTAATCGGTGCCTGATGGGACCGAGGAACAGAGGAACGACTGATTGGTCAGAAGTTCTGCCATCTCTTGGAGAGGGATGAGCTGCAAGCCGTACATCTGTGGTGTAAAACACCAGAACCAGAACATGAACTTGGCATGATGTACATATTATTATCCATCACTACGCTGGCTTGACTCTCCTCCTCCAGGTGACATTGTGGCCAGGCGAGGAACAGAGAGCTTCACTCTGAACAATTTTTAATTTCAGTGACAGGAAGTTAACCCCCTGCGACAGACTGGCGACCTGTCCAGGTGACCCCGCCTCTCGCCCAGAACGTAGCTGGAGAGGAACCAGCAACCCTCCTGACCCCATTAGGGACAAGGGTGAACAGGAAATGGGTGGATGGATGGAAGGAAGTTAACCTCCAATCTGACAGAGCCCGCCCACTAATGAAGACCTATTCAGAACATCCCTCTCTCATTGTGATTGGTCCAGTTCTGCTTGACTGATGTTTTCTGATTAATGGCACGACTGTTGACCCATTTTACCAACTCACTTCCAGCTCCATAGCAAATGATTAAAAGCATTTCCCAAAACTGTGCTGCTCCAATATTTCCCACAGTGGACTGATTTATGGTTAACTTTGGTTTGTCCCACCATGTACGCTACATTGTTGAGTCCGGGGTACTTCCTGTAGGTGGCGCTCTGGTCTGTGAGCAGCCGATCTCTGTCTGTATCTGGAAGACTTCCGGGTCCTTGATGAGGCCTGCGGCCCCGAGGAGAGCGCCTCCCTCTGGAGGGAAAAAACACACAAAAAGGATCTGATTCAGCTTTGAGCTACACTGGATTATCTACCTTTAAGTTATCAAGTGTTGCTTTGATTATTTCCTTTGAGACAAGAAGTGAAACTTTAGTGTAGAGAAGCATGAAAACAGATTCAGCGAAGTTAGATTTAAGCTCCTCAGGGTCCAAATCATCAGAAACTACTAAAGGTAAAGAAAGCAGAACCTGAAGTTAAACAGGTAACGTGTGTTTGAGTTGATTTTACCATTTACAACATTTATTTCTTAAAGTAACCAGATCATTTTATTATTTTCAACAAACAGAGATAACAGATTTATCCCAGTTCAAACTTCTCAGCTCGGACGTCGTTGGCCAACCCTGACCTTTTTCTGGAGTCGGCGGGGGTCAGGGGTGAGGCTCCCTCGGCCTGAAGGATGCAGTCCATGTGGTCGTGGGCGGAGCTGTAGAGCCGCTGAGCCGCTTCGCTCTGAACCGGCCCGTCTCCGAAAGCATCCATGATGTCGTCCATGGAAGGAAACTCACACTGGCCCCGCCTCTTTGCACGTTGGCGCAGTTTGTTCCTGTGATGCTCGATCTCAGACTTGTGCCTTAGCGCCACCTGTTGGACAACAGCAAATGTGCTTTATTATGACTTATTGCAACGTGTGGGTTATGTGCTTGACCTACCTCAGTATTGACCTTTTCAGTGAGGGAGGGACTTGGCCGCGGAGGGCCGTGTGCCGCAGGCGGACTTGGTCGCGGCTGCATGGCAATAAGTTGCACCTTGTTGGCCTGGCGACGGGTTCCATCTGAAGAGCCACGGGAGAGACGGTCAACATGGTCAAAGATGGAGGATGAGGAGAGAAGTTCATCTGGACCGCTGCCTGATGGGACGGCTGGGGGTAGAGGAACAACTGACTGATCAGGAAGCTGTTCAAACCCAAACGGAGTCTCTGACTCCCAGGAGGAGTCAAAAAGATCTTTATTATTTCACACACATCAACCAACCATCTGGTAGCAAGCAGAGCAGCTAAATCTACAAGTATTTTATACTCTGATGCCTTCGTCGTTTCACAGAAGTCAGAGAACATTCCCTGGACAAATGGGAGAAGGGTTAAAATCGCTGCGGTCTGGTTGGATTAGGATCGATGGGGACAGTCGGCAGCAAGAGGTGGACAAAAATCTGTCAGTACGAGACGAGGAGAAGAGTGGAGTCTGCAGAGGAACCGACCCGACCCGACCCGACCCGAGTCACACCCAAATGTCTTTTCATGTTTTCATTTGAATGTGAAAGTAGTCCACATGGTGACAACCACAGCGAGTATAACCAAACTATTCACGTATATTAGAGTCTGACAACACATTAATTACATAGAAACTAAAACGTAAAAAATTGTGTAAAAATAAGTAATTCAGTGAAATGAAGCAGTGAAGCCACCTATGAAATAAAAACTTGGGGTTCAGCTTTAAGAACTAAAATATAGAATTTTCCAACTCGACTTATTTTAAGGGAAGTTCAAAATCCTTGTTTTTGCAGTTCAGTCCAAACACCAATGCTGTTTCTTAAGACAGAAATAACAATGTTTTACAATCTAAACCCATAAAAAAATCTGCTCCAAACTCCCAATAGCAACATAAAAAAGAAGCAACATTTTCCAGATCAAATTTATTTGTTGGACAAAATTTAGGAAATATTTTAAAACTGAATCTGTTTAGTTTTAATAAAAGACAGAAAGTCAATTTTATTCATTATTAGAATAACTTCCATTATTGCCAACACCATTCTGCCCATAAAGACCAGTACACTCTTTATGGGTTGCTACATGTTGCTACATGTTGGTAGTGTTGTATGCTTACCCTACACTGCCCCCTAGAGTCTAGGAGAATAAGGGAATATGTGCTGATTCCCACGTGATTCACGTTGGTCAAGTGAAAAAAAGATGAAGCGGTTGATGTTTTGCATTCCCCCAACATTGTTGCTGCACATCTCCTCCTGTCATCCCACACAATCAAAATCACTTTTGAAAACTCAGCTGTGCAGGATGTTACGGTTTAACTTGTGTTTAATTAAAGAGCTGAACAAAGTCACATGCTGCTCATCTTTGGGAGTTTTTGATGGGTGTTTTAGTTGTTTTACCCAGTTGCTTAGTCTCCTGGTTGCTTCTCAGTTGTCTACACTCAGTGTTTCAGTCTCATCTGTTTCCTAGTCCAGTAGTCACCTTCCTCAACATAAATACCCCCAGATTCCTTAAAATCATTACCAGATCCTTCTGGAATGACAAAGATCTGCCTTTCCAAATGTCTTATTTTCCAGGTTGGATTTTGAAAGCATCGTTTTGCATCTACTTCAGAATAAGCAAGTTGAAGCTGTATGTGAGGGATGAGGCAAGTAATAACAGTAACAGTGGCATCAATGAGTAAAGGGTTAAACTTACCTATTTTGCTCCTCCCTTCATTCACAGGTGCAATAAATAGAAAAAAGTAAAGAAAATTGATCAAATTACAATATGTTGATCTGCTCCCCATTATCCTAATATCCCACTCCTTCCTACTCAAGGTTTACATGATGACATCACCAGGTCCTACCATTTTTAGGGGGCTTCCTGTGGTGTTTGCCCTCACTGGGTGTGGCCACAGGTCTGGTGCTTTCCTCTGCCGACTCCCTGCCGCTGGATTGCTCGCTTCCTAACGAGTCTCCGTCTGAAGGGCTGAGCCTAAGGAGAACACTGTCTCAGTCCAGCAGCAGGTTGAACATAAACTGAATAAATAGGTGGAAAAAGGTTGACGGACGGACTTTCTAAAAGGCTTGTAGTCGTTTTGAGATATCAGGGCCATTTCTACATCTTCTATCCAGACAGCAGGAGAATAATTTTCAAGTTGAATGTTTGTTCCATGTGACCAAAGCAGCAGAAATGTTTAGCAAACTCAAGTATTTAAAGAGGTTTTACAGGAGTTCTCTGACCTTCCCCTGCGGCGACTTGGACGTGCTGCTTTAGTGGATGATCCTTTGGACTTGGGAGTGTTGAGGTCTCCACCGTCGGAGGGCGTGGCCTCTTTTATTGGGGCAGGTAGTGGACCCGTCTCCTGGATCACCATGATGTCGTCTTTACTGTGCTGACCAAGATGGAGCTTTGCAAAGTCAAAGCCTTTGACACTAGGAGCTTGAAGCTGCAGAGGACATCAGCGTCAGACTTGAACTCGTTCCCATCTCAACCAGAGGAAATCTACCATTTCATACCTTCTGCCTCTGCTGGATGGTGTTGATGGCATCCGGTTGAAACTCGAGCTTCTCAGACCCACAAAGCTTCCAGTAGAGAATGATAATAATGAAGACAGCCAGTAGAACAGGGACAACCACCCCCACGATCAACCAAATGCTGCTGCTCTGAGTCTCAGCCGGAGGAACAGAAAGAGTCTCTACAGCTGGACACAGGACAGGAACAGAGGAGTCTGACCTCATGCCTCAGATTAAAAGCCCTGGAACATTTGTCTCTGATTTAGCTTCTCACTCACGTTGAGCCAGAGGCCTCTGGACTCGGTGTCCAAGGACAATGGCGGCCCTCTGAAGGTCCAGGCGGTTCATGGTGGCTGCAGTTACCTCTGCCGGGACCCTCTCCCCACCTGGACCCTCTACGAAGTAAAACACCTCCAGGGGGCGCTCTGGCCCAGACAGCCTGGATATCCGCACCACCTGACACACAACCGTTGGGATTTATTACATCCGACAGAATTTCCAAGCCAACCGATTCCAGCTTAGATACAGGAAGTCCTGCATCTGAATGCATATTTTGGACATTGGTTTTATCATGAGGAACCATAATGAAGAACAAATAAAGAGATGGTTTTTGATTTTGTTTTAAAACTTAACATTATCAATGTATTCAATGTGTCTGGGTACATTTTGCACAAAAGTTCAGGCTGCATAGGAAGCAAGTGCAGCCCTGGAGAATCAGATGGTGCAATTCCATTCAATTCAGTTTAAGCAGATATTTATGTGTATATATATATATATATCTATATATATATATATATATATATATATATCTATATAGATATATAGATATATATATCTATATAGATATATAGATATATATATATATACACACACACTAGTGTCCTTTATTCAACAGTAATCTGACAGATGGAGGTAAAGCAGAGGAAATGCAACAGATCATTTCAGTTTGATTAGAAAGCGCCGACTCACATCAAGCGTTGTTTTGAGACAGTTTACAAAAAAGTCAGTCAAATGATCACATGACCAATACTGTATGTTTTATGTTTTACCTGCAAACTGTTGTTGCCCACAGCGGTTGCTCTTCTCCAGCGCCTCCTGCTGGTCTCCTGCAGTCCTTCCTCCAGTAGCACAGCCAGTCGTCGCTCCAGACGAGCTTTGAAACTCCTCTCAGCCACCTGCTGCTCATGAACACCCAGCAGGACTGAAACAGCACAGAGCACCAAGAAAAACTCTCAGACCTGCAGGTTTGACCTTTTTAAACCTTCTGTAGGGTGGGCTGGGCTGTTTGTACCTGTACGGACCCAGGTGTCACGCAGGTGGTGGGACATGTTTAGCTCAGGGTAGTGGGAGGCTGTGAACACAACATGTAAAATTCAACTCACACTTGTTACACTACATGTGTTTCATAGTTTGAACTGTTTTCAAACTCAAGTGTGGCTGAACTACTCAGCGATCTGAACGTTCAACCTTCAGTTGTGTGTTGACGTACGTTCTGCAATCTGCAGAGCAGGAAATCCAACGTAGAAGCTGAACTCCACCAAGCTGAGCTTCCTGAGGTGTTCGCTAACCTCTGACCCCGCCAAGTAGCCCCTCCCATCTCGTACAGCAAAAGTGATGTCAACAGGAACCTTCTGCCCCACTGCTGGCCAGCCTTTGCTCATTGTGATGTTCAGCAGCTGTGTGAGGAAGTCAGAGACGTAACTATCTGACCTGATATCAGCGCGTCAATGAACAGGTGAGACTCACCTGGACGGTGATGTTTCCGGCCTCATGGGACCTCCTTCTGCTCTCTGCATAAGCCATTATCAGCCCTCGCTCCACCCTTTCACTGAAGTTGCACACTCTGACGTCAACATGGGTGGGAACAAACTGCAGCACCGAGTGGATCTGGTACCAGAGGTCAGGTATGGTATAGAGAGGGGAAACTGAAGGAATTGGGCCTGAACTGCGCGGTGAGTGACGGAGCGCGTTGATGACAGATACGGCAGTGAATATCATGGGTCCAGACACGACGCGAAAGGCAAAACTGGATGGAGTTCTCAGGAACTGAAAAACAGAGCAGAGAGAATTGACTCGTCCTGGACTCAGAAAATGCCGACCAAACTCCTCCAGATGAAATCATGCTGGAGTTGCTTAGCTTATATACAGTAAGTGCATCAGTATAGCACTTACTGTACTTATGCAGCTGGTTAGCTAGTTCCCTATAATAAGGAACCAGCTCTGCAGCCAGAGATCGCACATGGGTTCACGTGATTACCTGCAGCTCTACTGAGCGGTTGAACTCTCTCCTCAGAACATCGCGGACATGACTGAACCCGGCCGACGAGCCTTTAGAACTCACTGCAGAACAAACAGGTTCATCATGTGGCTGAAGAAAGACGCAGCACTTCCTGTCACATGCAGGCTGGGGGACTTACCCACTCTGACCAGGTACAGCTCAGGCTTGGTGACGTTGCACAGGTACTGTCTGGTGAGCGGAGTCTGGGCCCCTTTGGGTGTGGTAACTGGGGGCCCTCTGGTGAGGCTGATGGAGGTAATCTGGGTGGTGGTCGTTATGGCTGGAGGTTTTGCTGTTTTTTCTGTGATCACTGACGGTCTTCCTGGTTTTACGGGCCGAACCGGTGGTCCCAGGGGGGGAGGGGGTGGCACCTGGCTGGTAGTGTTAGATGGGGGACGAGGAGGGAGGCCTGGACCACGCTCTTTGGTTTTTGGAGAAGGTGGGGCAGGAGTGGCAGGGGTTTGGGAGGTGCTTGGTAGAGTAGGTGACTTTTCACTTGTAAGAGCAGGTGAGGGAGTGAGGGGAGGGAAAACTCCTCGTGGGGGATGTTTATGCTCTAGATCTGGTGGAGGCCCACTGAGGGTTGGGGCTGGGGTCAGAGGAGAAAGTTGAGTCTGTGTTGTTGTGGGAGTAATGGAGGGTCTGGACTTGGTACCATGTATCTGGTCCTCCTTCTCCCTCTCCTTTTCCTTCTGCCTTTCCCGGGCCAGAAGGTTGGTGTAGTACTCCAGACTGTTCATGTCCGGCAGCAGCACCTCCGTCGGTTCCAGAGGCATCATGTCCTCCGGGTCATATTCCTCATCCCATGTGGAAAAAACGTCCAGATGGGCAGTGTGGGTGTGCAGAGGAACAGTAGGGGTGGAGGACGGGGTGACAGGGGGACGGGAGAACAGAGGGAGGGTCGGACGGGCCGGGAAGGCCGTGTCATAAGAGACCCAGTCCCCATCAGAGTCCGTGTCCCAAGGGTGGCTCGGTAGTGGCGTGGCAAGGCCCAGTTCCTCCCCGTCAGGCACCATGAAGGACAAAGTCTCCAGGTAGTCCCCAGAGCCCCATGCTTCCTCAAGGGAGGGGCCCCGCTCCCAGGGGGGCGGAGGGGCGAGGGTTGGCTGGCTGTGTGGGGGCAGTGCTGGGGGGACACTGGGGGCCAGCAGGTCTGGAGGTCTCAGCAGTAGATGGATGCCCTGAGCCCCAGCTTCCTGGTCCTCTGCTGAGCCGGCTCCAGCACTGTTACCATGGTAACCAAAGTCTGAGGCCCCTCCAGGGGGGGCGGGTGATGGTGATGATGGATGTGACGATGATCCCATTGTCCTGTTCAAATCCAACACACCTGTAGAGAGTAAAAGAAGAGAATGTGATGAAGCTGACCCCTGAACCTTTCGTTGGGCCCCTGAAAGTCTCCGAGGGCCACAAACTTCCTGACCCTCCGACCCTTTAATACACAGAAATGTTCCTGCGCTGCGCTAGCTAGACTCATGCAGACCTGAGAGCTAAAGTCTAAAGGGGATGATTGTTTTTCTCTGAGCGTCCGAACAAAACAGCTATAAAACATTCAAATGGCCTTTGACTAGACCGCTTCCTTTAATCATTATTTCCACCATTTTACGACCACCAGAGCTTGAAGGGAAGAACATTAAAACTAAGTGATGATCAACCAACTAACTGGGCTGCCATGCTGGTCCCCCTCGGCACCTTTTTGGACTTTTTCAAATTAACTGCTTGGTTCCGTCACGCTCTCCATCCTGCTTCTTCTACCTTTCAGCTACAGGTGTCCACTTGGTTCCTGTCAAGCGTAACACCGGCGCACGCCATCAGTAGCAGCCTGTTCCGTCGGTTGGTGATTCACAGAACCCGCCTGCATGGAGACGAGCCGCTCAGTGGAGATTTCTCTGCTTTCTGGTCAAAGCGGCAGAACCAGTGCAGCCATTAGACACCAGAGCAGGAAGCGAGTCGTGGATCATAACGTCTCATCCGAAGGTTTTCTCGCTCCTCCTCAGTCTCATGGTTGCAGGTCAACTTTTATTGTTGTGTTTGGATCAATAAATGTTTCTGATGATAGCAGTTATTGCTCTGTTAGCACTTTGCTGACGTTTAGCTCCACAGCTGATTCCTGCAGAAAGCTCAGATATGTTTGTCATATTTCAGTTTTACCTGTTTATTGTAATGGTTGCATATTCTGAATATTCTGTAAATAGTTACCATAAATCAACAGCAGAACTTTCTGCTGTGATTGGCTGATTTACAGTGTTGTTGTTGTAATATTTGACTTTAACTCACATAAGGTTCCAAAATCTTATTTTGTAAAACAATAATGTGCATTGATCTGAAAATATTGTAATAACTGTTGTTCTCATAGAAGGTTCTCCTGGCTTGGTGAGTCTGGTTGTTCAGAACCTCCAGTCATTGCAGTACACAGCCTGGTTCTGGTTCTGGTTGTGTTGGGAATGTCTTCCTGTCAAAAGGGAGAGTTGATTTGATCCAACTGGTTGAATATCCACAGACAGAAATGATTGACTTTCTGTCACTCAGATGATGGAATGAAGCTGATTTTAGTGTGGTTGTTTTTACTTTAATAGAAACCATTATATTATATATAATATTACATTATGTGGTATCGTTGTTTTCAGGATAATCTGAACTTTATGAATTTACACTTAGTTTTTACTTTTGGACATACTGTGGCTGCATTTTGGACCTTGAGTCACAGAAAAACAAAATCCGATTAGAAAAAATGAAAATTGTTTCACTGTGAAAATGTCCAATATTCACAAAAAATGTTTTTTATAATTTAGAATTACAATATATACTGTAAATTTCTTAAACTGATGTAAAAAATATTGCAAACAACACAGTTTTACAACATTGTTAGCATGAAAATGAAGGCAATTCCTCAATCGTTTGTATGCAATTTTTGAAAAAACATCATAGGTCAAAACAAGCTGATAAAAAATGTGTAACCACATTTATCACATTTTTTTTATTCAAAGTTTGTCTTTTCCATTCTGTTTGGTTAAAAACACTTACAACCGACAAAATTTACTGGCCATTGGTCAAGCAATCGGGGGACGTCTGTCACATGAGCTTTTCCGTGTCCACAACAACATTTCGGTCGATATTGCACGGACACCGGGCTCTCCCTGGATTATAATCCCAGTATCTACGACCGGGCGACGCAGAGATCGTAAACTAAAAGACCGAGGCTCAGGAAACAGCCACACAAACCACCGCTACCAAGCATTTTTCTCTCCAACGTGAGGTCTCTCGTTAACAAACTGGACGAATGGAAGCTGTGGATTGCAACTGACAACCTCATCCGGGAATGCTGCATCCTGTTGATAGACGTGGTTAAATCCAACCATACCGGACCGGAGATCAAGCTAGCAGGCTACACAGCACACCGACAGGACCGATCAGCCTAACCCTAACCCTTAAGGACTGTGCAGACCAACTGGCTGGAATCTTCAAACATTTTTAACCAGTCTTTGTCTCAAGCCACTGTCCCTCTCTGCCTAAAGGCCTCTACCATTGTCCCCCTGCCCAAAAGAACCAACATCAACACCCTGAACGACTACCGTCCAGTGGCACTCACACCGATCATCATGAAGTGCTTAGAGAGACTGGTGTGGAGTCACATCCTCTCCTGCCTGCCTGCTGAGCTGAACCCTCTCCAATTTGCCTACAAAGCAAAGAGGTCCACAGAGGACTCTGTATCCACAGCACTTCATGCCGCTCTGACCCACTTAGAGAAGCAGGGGAGCTACATCAGAATGCTCTTTGTGGACTTCAGCTCAGCATTTAACCCTAACCCTAACCCAACGTCTGGTGTCCAAGCTAGTAAACGTTGGGCTCCCATCAGCCACCTGCAGTTGGATCCTGGACTTCCTAACAGGTCGATCCCAGAGGGTCAGACCGGACCCCCACACCTCCACTGCTCTGAGCCTGAACACCGGATCGCCACAGGGTTGTGCTCAGCCCACTTCTCTACACCCTCTACACTCATGACCGTGTCTCCAACCAGCAACAAGATCATAAAGTTTGCAGATGACACGGCAGAGACTGAACTTTCTGAGAATCCTCCAGAAGAACTGTCTCCCCCCAGACCTGCTGCAGGTCTTCTATCACTGCTCCATAGAGAGTGTGCTCACGTACAGTCTGTGTGTCTGGTATGGCAGCAGCACGTCCTCAGACAAGAAGGAGCTCCAGAGGGATGTCAGGGCAGCAGAGAGAACCATAGGCTGCCCCCTCCCCACCATGGAACAGATTTACACTTCCAGGCTCCGCAAGAAAGTTCTGGACATTTTAAATGACTCTTCACACCCTGGACATGGTCTCTTCCAGCTGCTGCCATCAGGCAAGAGATACAGAGCAATAAAAACCAGGACAAATCACCTAAAAACAATTTCTACCTGATGACAATCATGACACTAAATTTAAAGGCATAAGAACTTCTGCTCTTGACACTTAACTCTGTTAAAAATGTAAACTCTGTTCACTCTGTGACACCTCCAGGCTCTGCAACAATCTTCTGATGTTTATTTATTTCTTGTTTTGTGTTGTTTGTTCCTTCATCTTTTTATGTATGTATATCTATATTGTGTGTGTATATAATCTGAACTTTAACTCAAATCAAGCACGGTCTCAATCTGGTTGTAATCTGTTGATGACAATGACTAATAAATCTTATCTTATCTTAATTGTTTGGGGGAACAAGGTTTTACAAAAAGTCTTCTGGACTATAGGAAAAACTTTGGCTCCCAGAGTTAGCGGTGGCTGTAAGATGTTTACTACTAGCTGCTGGGGGAGCGGCTCTGCATCACCCCGCAGTGATCGCCTCCTTGCAGCTGCAGCGCCACCATTCCCCTCCTTCATGCTTCTCTCAGCCTCTGATGCTCTTTGTCAGTTACTAATAAGAATGATCGATCCGCCATCGTCATCATGACAATCCTCACTGCAGGTTTCCTCTCTTCGACGTCCAGCTCAAAACTGAGCCCCACTGCATGCTGGGTGTTCATGCTTCACATAGTCCTTACATATAGAACAGAAACCACTAAGCTAGAAACAAATTACTTAGAGATTCCACCGATATCCAAACTTTGCATCAATTTTCGCGATCTCACTGCTTTTGTTGCTATTCCGTTTCCGCTTTTCTTTCACCCTAACTTGAGCAACTTCTCTTCGTTTCTTAGCAACAAAATACAGCCCATAATTATTTGTTGAAGATGTCAGATTTCCAATAACAGAAGAATCTGATGTTGCGTTTCGTTTTTTGTGTTTGAAGCTCATTTCCTGTCATTCCCAGAAAAGCTCGTTTTTAACATTTATCTAACATTTGGAAAAATATGGTTTACTTATTTTAGCATAACTCCGGTTTTACTTGGCCTATTAACACAATTTAAAAACTGGGGTGTAGTTTATAATGTGCACTTTAAGCACAAGTTGAAAGTGAGACTGGGGGAGCATCAATAGACCCCATATCTGGACATTAATTTAGATTTTGATGAGTGAAATGATTAATAAGCAGAAAGTTCCTTTCAGTGCATGAATTAACCTTGTGTGTACAAAATGCACAAATAAAGCCCAACAAACTTACTGTAGTTACAGTAGGTGGATGTAGGTGGACCTGCTGGACATCCAGATTATTTTAATGATTTTTTTTATGTTCATGACCAAAAACTCATTTTTGCTGTGATGATTTTCAGTGACGCTGATCGATCTACTTCCGCTCGTCCTTTAAACACACACAGCCTTCGCTGTCATTCAGCTGGCCTGTTTCCATGGCAACGCCATGCAGCAGAATCACGTGCAGAAAAGATAGATAGATCATCGATCGATAGATAGATCTGATTGGTGGATGTAGTTCATGATGTGGTTCTGACTAAAACCAGGAAGACGGACCACATGGCCTGCTCTGGATCCAGAACCAGAACCAAACATAGAGAAACAGCTTTCAGCTTCTATGCACCACAGATCTGGAACAAACTTCCAGAAAACTGTAAAACAACCGAAACCCCGAGTTCCTTTAAATCCAGAATAAAAAACCCTTGAGTTACAGCTGCTACTGACTAATAATAACTGAAACATTGATTATTAATGAATCATTTTATGATCATTTTTTAACATCTGAGAATTTTTTTTCTTCTTTGCTGTTTTCATGTGTCGCTCCAGCAGCTGCTTGTTTCTGAATGCTGGAAAAATAAATTCACCTTTCAGGTCACATGACTCACTGAGAGTGTGTGTGTGTGTGTGTGTGTGTGCGTGTGTGTGTGTGTGTGTGTGTGTGTGTGTGTGTGTGTGTGTGTGGACAGAGTGAGTCAGTGATGTGGGAGGATTGACAACATGAAGATAAAATCAGAAATAGAAACAGATTCCAGATTCTGCTTCTGGAGGCCATGATACCAACTAGCAGCAGATGGAAGAAATGCAGCTTACCTGCAGCAGGTGAGCTTGTGGTCGTCATGGAAACCAGTGTGCCAGCCACCAGAAACATCACAGCCAGCGTTTGTCTGCATGACGCGGCTCTGGGGTCCATTCCGGTCCCGGTCCTGAAGCCCAGCAGGATCACAGGGTCCGACATCCTCAGAGGGCCGGCGGTCCGACGGCGACGCTGGGAGCCCAGGGCCCGACAGGAGGACCTGGGCAGCAGGAGACACTCACCTGACTCACCTGCCTTCAGTACAGGACTCGTTGTCATAGCGACAACTGGTTTTCCTGACGAAGCTATGGCTGTTTACAAATCTTACAGCTTCCTGTTGACCTTTCACTGACCTCCAGAGAAAAAGGCCCAGAGGTTCTGCTCTCCCTGACCCGACTGAACCTGGACTCTGCAACAGAACCGTCTAAAGGTTCCAGTGGCAACACCAACGTTGCCCATGGAAACTGCAGCAGCTGTGATGTCATCAGGTCCAAGCAGAAGTTTCTCCAACCAGGTGTGCCTAATAAAGTGGCCAGTGAGAGGGTATCTGGACCTGGTGAACCGGGCCAAGGTTCTGCTTCTTTGAAGGCCCAAAAGGCGTCAAGTTAACATAAGGATCAAAGACTACAAACGAACCAACTAGAATTTCATTCTCTGAAAATCTGGACCGGTTTCCGGACCGGTTCGGTTCTCTGGACCGGTACAGATCCATTAGCTCTCTTGTTGTTTCGTCATGAAGCAGTTCCTGGTTTTTACTTTCATCAATTTGGACCTGAAAGGTTCAGGTTCAGGATCAGGGTTCGGTACCGGCCCGTATCTGAAGTCTGAGGCCCGGCTCCTCACTCCTCCTGACGGTTCGGTCCGGCGCGGCCTGGTTCGGACCGGTCTCTTCTCACATTGACCCAGTAATGAGCCCAATCGAAGCCATCCGGTCACTGCAGAACACCAGGGTCCAGATTCCTGACGGTTCCGGTACCGGAGACTCCTCCCTTCTGCATCCGAGGCTGAAGGCTCCGCAGCGGGCACAGAGCCGCAGCTGCAGCCGCCTAAAGACACCGAGCTCCGGCGATGCAGATCAGCCCCAGGGATCCGAACCGAACCGAACCATCAGCACCACAGCATGCTTTAAAACCTCAACCAGCAGCCGGACCTACCTGCCATCCTGGAGATGCGGTTCGGGCGCGTCACGCCTCTCCACTCCGCGCCGTGAATGAAGAGGAGGAAGAGGAGGAAGAGGAAGAGGAGGAAGAGGAGGAAGAGGAGGAGGTCCCTGCAGAATCTCTCCTTCCTCCTCTCGGTCCGCAGTCTTCCTCTCCTCTAGCAGATCCACCTGCTCCCTCCGACCCGGTTCTGCTGGCGTCGGTCCGACAGATTCAGCTCACGTCCAGCGTCAGTACCAACCGAACCCCCTCAGGATGTTCCGATCCAAAAGGGCGGTTTGCTGTGTCTCCCCTGTGACCCATTTCTCCAGAACCGACCCAAATAGACGCTTAGCAGAGGCCTCTGATTGGTCGAAACATTCACTATTAGTCTGATACCTGGTTCCGCCAGAACCGACAGCCGGTCCAGAACGCTGCTGCTGGAGTTCTGACTAGAACCAGGAAGATAGAGACCCCGCCCAGTTCTACACCATCTAGTTCTACATCACCTAGTTCTAGGGTTAGTTCTACTTTCTTTATTTCTGTATGTTTATCTTTCAGACTCAGAATCTAAAATTTGTTAAATTTCTTTGACTTAAAGAACAGAAGATAATAGACAACAAAATGTGACTCAAATGTTTTACAGTGAACCAAACATGAAGCAGCATTCAGCTTCTATGCACCACAGATCTGGAACAAACTTCCAGAAAACTGAAAAACAGCTGAAACCCTGAGTGTGTTTAAATCCAGACTATTTGCTTTTGAACCCTAATCAATGGAATATTGATCATTCCTGATTACCTGCGGTTCCTTCTCTTCATCCTGCCAGTGATGCGACGTTTCCTGATGAATGTTTAATGGAGAAAAGAATCAAACCTCAACAGAAACCAGACGGCAGCGACTGAAGAATCCAGAGGCGTCAATCAGTGATTCTGGAATAAATGGATTGATTAGCAACAAAGGAAACAATCAAATCTAACCCAACAAACCACAAAATAAATAACTAACAACTGACTGATGTCATCTAAAAGAAGAACTAAAGCAAACCACAAGACAATCGATCAAACATAAAGTCTAAAGATCCTGACAGTTTGATTATTGATTCTGTTTTTAGAAATGGTTTAACGTTTCGTCCTGATAGGAATGAAAGATTTAAACCGAGGAAAACGATGTGATAGAGGACAAGAGGAAGTGGATTTCTGGACTTCCTGTTTCTGTGTCCAACAATCACTAATAATTCACGTTTCCTGATTTAAATCTGGAGCTTCCAGATATTCAGCAGAAAGAAACTCATGGAGAATAAAGTCTTTGTTCTGAAAAAACTATTTAGACAAAAATTCCCACCTAGTTTTAGTTTTTGTCTCCTTTTTTAAAAATTTAATAATTTATTATACGTAATTATTTCTAATACCTTTCTGAATAACTTAACTGTTAGTATATTTAGAATGAAATAAAATAGAGATACTCTTTAATCTGTCCATTAAAATGATGAAAACTTTCTGCTGTGAGACACAAAACATTTTTATTAGTGCAGAAAATGACAGAACAAACATCTGAGCTGAACTTCTGGATCAGAACCATGCAGGTTATTAAAGTCTTTGCATGCAGAATGACAGTCCAACATCGCTTTCTGATAAACAACTACAGCTCATTCCTTCTAGATTATTGACCCTTGACCTCCAGAGACAACTCAAGATAATCTGAACAAATAAACGTTTTCTGTCATTCTGAGCTGGTCAGCAGGTTTTCTGTCCAGCTGGTTGCTCCACAAGGCAACGTCTTTGGTCTTCTTCCTTTTACTCAGGATTTCTACCGACCTCATTGTGCAGCTGCTGCTGAAAGAGAATCAACATCCTCACAACCACATTTTTACGTAGAGGAGACATTTATACAACAGGCAAAGTTTTCTTTATTCACTCTGTCTGAACTGGGACTATTTCAGTTTCACAAACGCTACAGGACATGGAAAATATTCTCTCATCATATATTCAACTGGTAGCATCAAGTTTGAATCCATATTATTTCACCAGTGTTATTTTGGCAGCTGTTTCCATCCCACCATCAGCTGCATATGAACTCATCACTTCAGTTGTTGCTAAGCTACAGACACAACATGTTTATGAAAAGATCTTCCAACATTTTAACACTCAATCAGCTCTTCTGCCAGACGAAACTAAATGTTTCCTCAGCAACAAATTCTGGATTTGTAGTGAATGTGAGACAGAGAAGGGTCTGTAGGAGGACCAGGACCAGAACCAGAACCAGAACCAGAACCAGAACCAAGACCAGGACCAGAAGAGGCTCGACAACATGATTGAGAACCCTGGTTCTGTTCTGGTTCTGTTGGACCTCTGTAGTGTGCATTTCATTTCTCTTTGGGATTAAAGGAATATTTTGGAGTTGAATTAAATCAGAGCTACTTTATTCCCCCCATTAGACCGCCGCCCCCCCCCCCCTTCCATCATCAAAATAAACAAAGCTTTATTGAACTGTGAAAAGTCTCTTACACAAATCTGTGCTAAAATATTACAACTTTTAAAGCAACTTTGGTATTACCACAGTGTAATCAGTTAAATAAGCTCCATGTTTCACTGCTACATTGGCTGCTGCACGACTACAAACACAGAAATGGAAGTTTTGTCACTTTATAAAGGAATTATTAGAGAAAATAAAGCTGACTGCATCAGATTTTTTCTTGCTGGTCAATAACATCAGTCATTAGATAAAAACACAAGAAGCATCAAGCAGACTGAAGCAGAGTCAATGGATGAAGAAAATGTTCAAGTTCTCCTTGCTACAGTTTCTAGTAGTCAGAGCTACTCAGTATGTGCAAAGTCTTACTTTAGATCAGGAAGAGATAATAAAGTGACGTGTCTGGAATGTCAGCAATAAATCACTCATTTATCAGCTGAACAGTGGAAAGACCCTCCCTCAAAACATCAACGATGGATTCAGCGCCTAAACACTTCCCTTCAGAACCAAATAGAACCAAATAGAACCAAACAGAAGATTCTTCTCTCCAGCAACCAGGGCTGCAGAGGAAGCTGCACCGCCCCCTGGTGGATGCTAGAGAGAACTGTTGGCTTGATGTGCAATTTGCAGAAGATTGAAACATGATAGTTTCCAGAAAGTTGCCAACGTGTGGACCAGGTTGCTCTTCTATGGGATGAACTAACTGGAGGGAGAAGGGAGGATTTTACAACATCTGGATTTGATGCTTTCTGGAGGAATTCAATCAGCAGAAAGAGGAAAAGTCCAAAAACGTTGACCTGAAACTTGACATTTAAACAACCAGCTTTAGCAAGTTTTCTGTGAAAAATCTGCATGTCATTATAGTTCAAGTTATTATTATTAAATGATTGTTTAAAATTATATGCAAACCTAAAAATTCAGATTCCCCAGTCTGGAAAGAAGGAGCAGTTTGGTTGAAGTTCTGATGTGTGTTTGAGGACGGGAACGTTCTCCGCTCATTAACTGATATTTACCTCAACCTTCCAGTTTGCCCTGAGTCAAGGTGAAAGTTGCTCATATCTATGGTTTGAGTTGGTCATCAGACAAGCTTCATGTTAACTGATAAACTTTAAAACTTTGTTTCTTGTGACAGATTTAGTTTTTGATAAAATCGTGATTAATTTAAAAAGCCTCTAATTCATTCCATTTCCAAAGGCGTCCCACCATTTTAACATCATGATATTTTTCTGTAGGAGTTCTCAGTCAGTTCACACATCCAGCACGTTGCTCTAATGCTAGCTGTGGAATAAAAATGGATCATAGTGGTGGATCTGCAAAGCCCAGAGCTGAGTGACCTGCTGACCTCCAGGAACAACAACCAGTCTTTCCTCCACTCTGACGTCTGTGCAGTGTTGCATCACGGAGACATCATGGATGGATGAGAGCAAGCCAACAGGTTCCCACAGCGTGCCGTGAGGTCACTTCCTGTTAGTCCTCAGGCCCTGGTAAATCTGGGAACAACCAGAACCAAAATGGCCGCCACCGCCACCGCCGCCGCCGCCATGTTCCAGCCTTCAGAGTCGCTTTTCTGGAAACAAAGAAAGAGTGATGTTAGAAGCATCTGTGAAGGAGGATCACCATGACGACACGCTCCTGACAGCAGGTCTTCTGCTGAGTCGCTGTTGGTGAAAATAGATGATCCTGGTGAGCTCATCAGCGCCACCTGTCTGTGCAGAAATCAGCCCCAGACTGAGATGAACCAGTTTCTATGAAACCATGCTGATATTTAACAAGGAGACAATTCCTGCACTGAGTTCTCCATCCCAACAAGCAATCACACACCTGGAGGTCGTGACCACAACCACTGAAGACAGCAGCGTTGAACTTCTGCAAGATCAACCAAAATCCGTCTTCATGCTGTCAGAGACCTGATGACGGGGCAGGGGAATAAATCATGTTCAAAATGACCAAAACAGAAGATCAGGCACGTTTTATTTACCCTCATGTTCAAATGAAAGGTGCATTGATGGATTACTAGTTCATATCTTCAATCTTAACGACCAGTTTCCCAGAAAACCCATTTTCAGACTGTGAACTCGTCATTTTCCATCATAAGTAATCCAGAGGAGGTTTGCCCCTTTAACCCCTTAAATGCCACCCCCAAAATACTTAAACCTTATTCAAAGGGCACATGAGGACACTGGCGCCAACCAATGAAACCAATATAGCCTTAAAATGTCCTAAGATGACATTCTTTCCAATGACCAGCAGGGGGAGTATGTAGACTGCCAAGGATCTCTGACAGACCACATACTGGTCTAATTTGGTGGATCCTGCTGTAATTCTACCATCTGCGCTCACAATTGGACCACAACCAATGCAAAGTCCTGACAGAAGCTCCACCAACATAGAGCCAATGGTGTTGTAACCTAAACATGAAACCAGTGAGGCCAGTTCACCACAGCTTTATCTTCCCAGGTCAGAAGCTCCTCTAGAAAGTTCTGGATCTATCTACTGGTGTAGATCCGACTTAGTCAGATGAGCCGAGCATCCAGTTGATGTGAATCATTCCCCTCTGCAGAGGAGGAAGGGTTTGAAGGGCTGATTCCACTAAGTAAAAACCACTGCTGATCATGTCACACCTCTGGATACTGAGCTCCATCCAGAAATGATGACATCATGATATGAAACCACTAGAAGCTGATTAAAATCTCCCAGCCTTAGTGAGGAGCTCACTCTGTTCTTGATGCCCCATGAAGACTCTGCACCTTCCTCATGTGGCTGTTGGGTTTCTATCCACAGTGAAGTCAGCCATACCCAACTAAAGCTACTGACAAAAGATAATGATGGTGAAACTGTGAACTGCCTCCAACCCTGTTTTACAAACAGGTAACATCAGAGTGGGTACTTCAGCTTAATGGGTGTTATCTTTGCTCTAGAAAAGCTTTTCCTGTCCATGAACTGGCTGGGGAACATGGCTTTAACTGGAAATGAGACACAGTGTTCTTCTTTAGAGTGACATTTATTCAGACTCATTTCTCATGATATCAGTGCAGGTTTTGCTGAGCATGTCTGAATGATACACAGGGATCAGGAGCATCAGGTTTCATCTCCACTGACTGCACTAAGGTGCTCTGAGCAGGTTCTCGTTTATCAGCCATTCTTGGCTGCAGAAAGAAGCAAAGCCATGGCCATACCTGGTCCCTTAGGACGCCAGCTCCTCCCACCAGCACCAAATCAAGGCCACTATAACAATCAATCCTATGAAGGGGATGGAGAGGACGGGGGGCTCTGAAGGACGGGTGCAGTTCTGGGAAGAAGACAGGGTGGGGTGTAGAGGGAGGAGGGGAGAGGAGAAAATAAAAGCAGAAAATAATCTAAGTACTAACGTGAGAAGGTGTGACAGGGAGAATATCGACAGGGACTAAATAAAATGTGACTGGATGAACAGAGAGAGAGATTTAAAGACTGGTAGGTCGAGCATAACAGAATTTTATAGTTAACAGTATAAAATTCATATTAAACAGATCTGATGATGCTCAGTCAAACACATGCAGACAAACGGATGGACAAGAGACAACTGAAGCATGCTCAAAGGCAAAATGCTCAGCCAACATGCTAACGCTATGTCACTGTGACAGTCTAAGGAGCATCTGTAAGGTCACAGTGGGGTCATGAAGGCTTAGATGGACTGGTTTACCCACCACGAGCCACAGAGTTACAACAAAATAAGGGAACACTTCGATAAAGGAGGATGAAGGTGGAAAGAAGTTGCTCTCAAACCAAACCAAGAACAGGTCCAAGACCGAGAACCTGACATTTGCTTTTGTTCAGAAGGTGCTTCATGTTTTACCTGCTACCGGGAGTTAGCATTAGAGCCAATGAAGTCCAATAGCTTTGATCAACCTCTGCACTGAGGTCAACAAGATAAGAAAAGTGAAGTTCTACCAGAGGCAAAAACTTCAACCTACACACCAAGATGAGAATCAAAGACGAGTGAAGGTCCGACTGTCAGTCGTGAAACGTTGAAATGTTCACCGCAGACGAAGACAATCTGTTCACTGTGAAGGTAATGAGATTGTCTTTGTGCCATACGTTGTTTCTACGACCCTTTCTGAGACGGATCCTACGAGCCATGACTGACATCAGGTCGGAACCAGACCAGCTTTCAGATTAAAACGATAGACTGGATGGTTCCACTCAGGATCCTGATCCACCAGAATAGAAAAGAAGTCTGACTGAACTCTCATGAACATTCAAATCTCTCAGGCAATGATTGGTAGCTAGGGCCACGGAACTGGCCTTTATTTAACAGTAGATTGACAGGAAAGAGGGTTGATAGAGGAGGGGAAGACATGCGGCAAAGGTCAACGGGCCGGGACTCGAACTCCTGATGACCTTCCAACATGGGTCACGCGCTCCACCGCACTCGGTCTGCCCTGCAAACCACTTCTGTTCCAATAACGGTTTTACTTTGATGCAGATTCAGATGCAGATTCCATCATAAGTGTTCAGATTTAATTGAAATTCACAGATTGATCTCAATCTGTTCAGTGAGCTGTTTTTAAGAGTCCCACTAAAGTTAGGTGTCAGTTCACTGCAGTACCTGGACAAGTTCCTGAAACCAGGAACATTTCACTGTGGTCATCCAGACCAGCTGGTGCTGTCCAGGGTTAGGTCTGGACCCTACGATGGGTCAGAAATCACAGTTTCAAGCTCAGAAGTCATTTTAGTTCTAAATTGACTAAAGAAATGACACGTCTGCTTCAGCCAGATCTAGTCTGAATTAATGGATCTTCTTGACTAACTTTGAGTTTCTATCAGATCTGGTGATCCAGGCTGCAGCCGTACTGGGGTCCCCTTTCAGCTGGAAGGCTGCTGGTTTGATCTTTTGCTTACTACAATCCTCATATCCTAACCCTACCCTAACCATAAAAGCTTTTCGGTTCAAGTTCAAACCAACTTTAACCTCTTAAGGTAGCTAAAGTCCTGGTGAGCATCAGAAGTTTCCAGGTCAAAGTTCGTCCCGGGTCCAGCTCAGACTGCTGTTGACAGATCAACATGTAGACGGTTTCCATCAGTCAGTTTAGCAGACACATGGAGAAAACAAATGTTCTCAAAAATGTTAAGAAGCTTGCAACTAAAAGTTTAAAGGTCTGCTGCAGAGTTATCAGCCAGCATGCACACACACGGACAGTAGTCATGGCAACAGAGGGCTGGACTCTCAAGGCATCTGAGGTTTCACCTAGCAGATCTTTGTTCTTACCTTGGAGGGAACCTGCTGTTCCTCACCGACTACTTCAGAAACCCTGAGCTGTCTGACTTTCAAAGCAGGACCACCCAGCTCCCGCTGACCTTCTGACCTCTTACCTGCAACTTCTGTCCCAGCAGCTCCTGCAGCTCCGCCTTGCAGCTCTGCAGCTGCAGCTGAAGAGCTGCTCGCTCCTGCTGGCTGCCTTCATGCAGCTGCTGCAGCTCCTCCAGCTCCTTCTTCAAACCTTCACACTGACACAGGGAACATCCACACCTGGTGTTCATCAGACAGCAGTGGCAGGCTGGTATTAATGACACCATAACTTACAACTGAGTTTAACCAGCGGATAAAAAGCAACCAGCTGATCCCGAAAATAGCAAACATTTCTAAGAATCTACTGAAAACCAGAGAGCAGGAAGCAACAGGAGCTAAACCCGATACCTCCAGCTGGACCTTGACAGCCAACTCCTCTGCCATTCTCAGCTGGATCTTCAGAGTCCTGATTTCATCCTGGACCGCTGACGAGTCCAGACTCTGCAGTTTGGGTCTGGACTGGGACAGAGTGATGTAGGAATCCGCCTTTAGCTGATCCTCATCCTCAGTTTGGCCCTCAGCTCTGACTTCCAGGTACGAATCACCACACCTGAAAAAGTGTGAGAACATTCAGCTGATCCAGTCCTTCACCACCAACCAGAACCAGCAGCAAAGTTTCAGTCTTAATGCTGAATATTGGACCAGAACCACTCACATGTCTCGTTGCTGCAGCAGTTGCTCCAACTTGTTGCTCAACTCCCTGCTGTTGCTGCTGAGAGTCTGACGCTCATTGGTCAGAGAAATGAACTCTTCCTGCAGCTGAGTCACATCACCTGAACACACCACCGCCCATCAATCAGCAGATTCCCAACTGGTCCAGACATGAGGCTGCGTCGCTAAGCTGCGTTGCTAGGTTACCTGACAGGGCCGTGCGGCGGCTCTTCATGCTCAGCTCGGCTCTCAGCGAGGTGACCTCCAGCTCGTACTCGGCCGCCGTGGCGTGCAGGCGCTGCAGCTCCACCCGCAGGCGGCACAGCTCCTCCTGCAGGGAGGCGATGTCGTTCTCCCTCTCTGCCGCCGCCTCCTCGGCCGCCTGCTGCAGCACCAGCACCTCCTCCTGAGCCGAGCTCAGCTCCTGTTGGACCTCCGCCAGCTCGCTCTCCTTCTCCTCCTCCAGGCTGCTCATCTCCTCCTGCGCCGACCGAAGCTGAGCTGCAACAACCAAACAGAGCGAGACATGACTCAGTCAGTCAGAGCCAAAATCCAGCCAGGCAGCGGCCATACGCTCAGAGGACCGGTCAGAACCGGGTTGGAACCCAGTTTCAGTCCAGCAGAGTCTGTGTGTGGCTTCCTCCACCTTGCAGCCTCTGGATCTGCCGGGTGAAGCTCTCTGCCTGATGGGCGCTCGCCAGCCGCTCCTCATCTAGCAGACCTTTGGAGGACAAGCAGAGGGCAACTGGAGGTCAACAAGCTTTTAAAGAAGCTCACATTAAATATGGGTCAGTGGTGTTTCTATGACAACAGGTGACCAATCCTGCAGCTTCTCACCTTGGAGCTCCATGAAGCTCTCCTCGTGTCGCTGAGAAACCTCGCGAGTCTCATCCAGCTCCAGGAGAAGTTGCAGCACCTGAGCTCTAAGCTCCTCCAGGTCCTCCTCCTCTCCCTGATCTTCTTCTTCAGACTCCCTCTCCTTCACTTCCATCTCTTCCTCCTGCTGGCCCTTCTCTCCGTTTCCTTCAGGCTCCTCCTTCTCCTCCATGGACTCCCTCTCCTTGGCCGTCAGGGTATCGGCCAGCATGCTGGGTTTGTCCTCCTTCGGCTCACACAGCTCATCTGCAGACAGTAACACAAGCAGTTCCTGAAATGCTGCAGCAGCTTCCTGGCTCCAGATATCAGGAAACTGAAGAACCAGCCTGAGGAGTCTGTCCTCTGGCTCCCTCTGGTGGTGAAAACTCCTTACCGCAGAAATCAATAAATCAATCCAACATGAAAACTATTTTAAATGTTTCAAAATCAACATTAGAAAGACGGCAGCATAAAGTCCCGAGTCCTGCATGAAAGACTGAAACGTTAGAGCAACTGGGCCTTCATCACCACTTTCATCATCATCATCATCATCATCACCACCATCACCTTCATCACCATGTTGAGGAGGAAGACCTCAACATGGTGTTGGCAATGGACAACTGGATGTTTGATGATGGTTTAGGAGGACAAGATGGCCGAACAACCTCCTGGAGAATTGACCTCCAGAACCGCCCAGAGAACCCGTCCAGACTCATCAACACTGACTGACGCTTTCCTCACAGAACTAGCAGAACATCTTCATCACTGACCAGAGGGGTCCAGCACCTCCTCGATGACGGGCGGCAGCCGGAAGCCGTCCATGATGCGACCGATGCAGGAGGAGCCGCGTCTGACGGTGCAGAGTGTCGGAAGGGAGGTCGGGGGTCAGGTCACGCTCCGGACTGAGAGAGACGCAGTACCTTCTTCATCCTGCAGGGGCCTTGAGAAAACTGAGGAGGGAGGCGGAGACAGACAGGAGATCAGAGACAGAAGGACGGCAGCGAGGAGGTCATTAAAGATTTGATTATTTTATGCATATTTTAATGGGTTTACTGATAATCTCTCAATCTGAACATCCAGAGCAAAAACTAGAGCAGAAAAACATTCTGAACATTTTTCATAAAATCTGATCAGATCTGACCTCTGACCTCTGGGTGTTCCACTCCAACCCTCTGGACCACAGGAGAAGACGACATCGTCTCCGACCAGAATCAGGTCCGGTGGGTCAACAGAGGACCGGTCAGAACCAGAAATCATTCTTCATGTTTCACTGCAAAACATGCTCTTGCGGACCCACTGACCTCAGAACCAGAACCAGAACCAGTCCAGAACCAGAACCAGAACCAGAACCAGAAACCAGTCTGGAACCAGTCAATAAACAGTCTGGAACCAAAACCAGTACCAGTCCAGAAACAGAACCAGTCCCGAACCAGAACAAGAACCAAAACCCCAGTACCAGAACATCTCGTTTCTCTTGCTTTTCTGTTTTCATTGCTTCAGTTTCATCATCATAAATGTTGAACTGCTCCTTTAACCTGCTGCAGCTGAACCTGCTGCAGCTGAACCTGCTGCAGCTGACCTGCTGCAGCTGAACCTGCTGCAGCTGAACCTGCTGCAGCAGGCGATGAAGACGTACCTGATGAAGAGCTGCTGCTTTCTGCTTCTCTCTGGATTACTGCAGTCCTCTTCCTCCTCTTCCTCTTCCTCGGTGTCCTATATTTCCCCCTCTGCGTCCGCTCCGCCTGCGATGCCGACTGACGTCACTCGATGCTACCAACGCTGGCCGCTCACGACGGGAATACAGAGCAGAGCCGCAAGGCGCGACGTTTAACTGTGAGGAACTCCTCTTCCTCTTCTCCCTCCTCTTCCTCCGAGCGTCCCGATCAGCTGAGGTCTGACGAATTGCTGCAGGAGAGCCTTCCGTTCGCAGCAGACGGGAGAACGAGACCCGAGATCCGGTTCAGAGCTGCTCGGTGTCCGTCACTGCTGGAAACCGTAGCTGCCTCCATTCGTCTGGAATGGTTGCTAGGCAACAGAGACTTCCAGTCTGAGAAACAGAGGAAGAGTCGGCCAGTCAGTCTGGGATATTCAGGTCCATCAAAACTCTCCAGAACCTCGTGTGATCCGGTCCAGTTCTTCTCTGCAGCCCTCAGTTTCTCGGTTTAGATCTTCGAAGCGCTTCAGTTTCCATAGTTACCAGCGTTTATTATTACCAGAAGTGAAGCGTAACGACTTAAATTTACTGGAGTTTTTTGGGTCCTCCACTCATTATTAGTAAAAATGGATACATCATAACACAAAGTCAACATTCTTTCTAATGTCTAAGCCAGAAATGTTGTCCTCTGTCGCCCTGTGCTTTCTCAGAGCAGCTGCAGAGTTGATGACTGCTGTCTGCTTTTAGCATTATGACGTAATCACAAACATTTGAAAAAAGGCTTTAAATGAGAAGACATCGAGTTCAATACATGAATAAAAGTTATAAATGATGATTCCAGGTAAATAGGTGGAGATGATAATCTGATGTTTATGGAGTTATTGGATGAAACTTTGACCCCATCTATGATTGCAAAACTTTTATATTAATGGGAAGCTGCAGGTTTAAAAGCTGAAAAGTTTCTGGTTAATATACATTCAGCATTTTTCCATTTCTATCGTATTTTTCATCACTTCAAACAGTCCGACTCTAGGTCCTGTTTGGAGACGTCTTTATGCACTGGCCTAGTCAAAGTCTAGACTCAGACTGATTTCAGTGGGAGGACCTTCAGAAAGCAGAACGGAGGTAAAGTGCACCTGGTTTCCTCCACAGCCTCAGTTGGCTCTCAGTGAGACTGCAGCTCCTGACCAGCAGGTGGCAGCAGAGGAACAGGAAGCTTTTCATCTGCTCATTCATTTAAATTCAATGTAATTTATTCACAGATGTGGATTCTGATTCCATGTTTTAATCTAAACAAGTGAGTTTAGTGTCTGGCAGATTCCAGGCTGAGTCGTTGATCACCAGGTCAGTTTACAGGTCCGAGCAACACTCTGCAGAAGATGAAGCTCATCTCAGTTTCTCCTCCTCTGATCAGGCTGCAGTCCAACATTTTCACATCTGGAGCCGTTCCGGATCAACAACGCCTGATGTAAAGGAAGCGGTTTCATTTGTAAAGCACAGTGATGAAGGCGAACAACGATGGCTGCTCTCTGCTGTACTTGATGGAAAGTCATGTGACCAGCAGCTTTATCTCTGCTGCTCAGATTCAAACCTTCGTTCTCCAACCTTCTGACTCCATCAGAGGGAGATCTGGAGAACCTGCTCACAGCTCCAGGTACGAGAACATGAGCCGCTCCCAGAGGCTTCCTGTCCGTTAGAAGATCCTCTTCCCGTTTACTGAATCTAAATTTAAATCCACAAATTTCATATTTCTAATCCTCATTCGTGGACAATGGGAGCCAATCTTCCTCACCTGGTTCCATCACTCTCCCTATGAGTTCACCTCAAAACCAATGACTGGATCATCATGCATATTTTTAGAACTGCAATCATCATCGTTGTTTTATAGATTGTTTAGTTGTTTTTATTTATAAAACCCCTATTACTAGTTTGATAGCATCAATTTGTGGTCCAGTGGTTCAGAAATACTTCAGCCATCTCCCTCCAGAAACCCAACTCTGGATTAATCCTCATCAAACCTTTGAGGTAGAGCGGGTTCTCTTGATGGGTCCCTGCCGGCAGTAAACCCAGAGGAAACACCGACTGAAGCTGCTGGCCTTCCTCGTCCGGCTGCTGATGGTCAACCTGCTCAGTGACCTCTTCCAGACGAAGATCGGCTCTGCAGAGGATGGATAAATATGGCCTCCATTAGGAACCAAATGAAATGCGTGAGCGGCTCGTGTTGAACCTCATTAGTCCGGCTTCGCTCTATAATCCGTTATTTAAATGAAGCGGCAGGTTTTCCAACAAAGCAGCAGTTTAATAAAAGTGTTGCAGCCTCTTTGGCAGGTTTAGTTAAACTGGGGAGTTTTTCTTCTCCAGACTCAATTCGGTCATGAATTATTTATGAAACATGCGTCCAGCAGGATGAATGAGGATAAAAGAGCATTTCTGCAGCTTCCTCTCACAAATGCTAATAACACAGACTGATTAGCATGAGCAGCATCCTCCTCGCCTCTCAGCCCATTATGAGAGTCAGAACAATCAGGTCTGGTCCTCCGGAGCGGCCGAAGGACCAGACCTCCGGAGGTCACAGAGGTCACCCCAGTTGATCTCACAGGGAGATGTTGCACCACCCCACCCGACCACATTATTGTCCTTAAAACCTCTCCAGATCTCCACCAGCGAGGGAGACTCCGTGTCTGGTCCCGGCCCAGTTCAGCCAGTACACACACTGGACTCGGTCTTGTCCTAAAGAGGCTCTGGCTTGTGGATGAAGGTTCCCTCCATGTGAGAAACACTCCTGAAGAATATTGGAAGTTTTAAGGAACCAAGACGAACCTCAGGTCTTTCAACGAGGCGGCACCAGTCCGGCAGAGCCACATAGACCCACAGAGACCTTTGGACCTGGACCAGAGGACCAGCAGGACCTTCACCCCACCAGACCCGTGTCACAGAACCAACCCGTCTGGGGTTAACAGGAATCAGCAGAGCCTACAAACTTCTACTGGACCTTAGTCTGGTTCTATTGAGCACGCCTGGCTTCAGGAACATCTTAGTGCCTGACCTTAGGTCGGAACCAGAGGTCCCCAACCTGGCCCTCACGTGTCTTCCTGCTGCTGCAGCCCCTGGAGGACAAAGGAGGTACTGCAGGTGTTCTAGAACGGAAAACATCTAAAGCAGACAGAGGCTTCACCACTAACTTGGGCACCTCTGGTCTACACTACGGTGTCCCTCAGGGCTCAAGCTTAGGTCCAGTTGTCTTAATACTGCCGCTGGGTGACGTCAGCTCTACGCTGATCAAAACTCGGCTCTTTACTCACCAGATGACCTCTGACCCGCTGATGGACATTTTACATATTAAGTCGAATTTTCTTTGTTTTCAGATTTCAGATCCAGGTTGAAACTCGAACTCAGGACAAAACAGCAGCGCTAACAACTGCGCCGCTGTGCAGCCCCAATTAATTCACTCACCTGTGATGAGGTGGTGGTTCTGGTGGTTCTGGTTCCAGCAGCAGAGGAGGAGGATCCAGCTGGATTGATGAAGAGGAGGCAGTCTTCATCGCTGCTGACTGCCAGCCAATCCCAGCGCAGCAGCAGAGAGAGAGGGAGTGAGGAAGAGGAGGAAGGCTTTGGATGCTGAATCTTTTTATAGAAGCAGAAAGTTATTCAGCGGAGCCGGGAGCAGCTACAGGTGGAGGACGGACGGACGGACCGGGTGGCCAGGATGGACAGGATGGACAGGACAGACAGGACGGACCCAGACATGAGAGACAGGAAATAAAAACAGAAGAGGAGGAAGCTCTGAAACTGTGAGTTTGACTCTTCTTCTTTCTCTACGTTTTGTTGGTTCTCGTCTAAAATGTCGACTTTCATTCAATCAAAGCCAGAACCAGCTGGTACTGCAGCAGAACTTTATGAAGTTCTGATCCGGCCAACCATGTTAGAACCAGGAGGTCCAGACAGACTGAGGACTGTCTCTGCCTCCAGGGTTATTGTTGTCTTTTATGGATTTTGGAAAATGTTTTTATTATTTGCTCTTATTGATTATCTTTAAGTTTTTAGTTTTACTGGCAAACGGCAGGAAACGTAACTCTGATTCCTCGAACGTCTGATGACAGACTGACTTTGAGATGGCCAGCCCGGGTTCTGTTAGCTGGTCCAAACTGAGTCATCACCAGAACAACAATCCCAAACACAATAGAACCTTTAGAATGCGCTGAAACACCAAGCTGCTGCAGGGGCCTAGTCAAAGTCCAGATGTCAATCTGGTTGAAATGATGGGACATTCAGAAAGCTCTGGAGTCGACCCGGTTCCAAAGCAGTGGGTCGGGGGGCTGGTCTCTGATTGGCCGGTTGGTCGGACCTTTGGGTTCTGCTGTTTTGGTCTCTGTGGGGTTCATGTCCGCGACCCGTTTGTGAATCACAGACATTTTCTCTGCTTGACTTTTAATGTAAATTCATGTTATGCTGGAGGCTTTTAATGTGAAAGGATGACCTTCCCCAGCTCAGTTCCTCTTCATCAGATTACAGCAGATGTGACAGATGTGCTCCTAATTTATATTAATGAAAAGATTATGGATTATAAACACGCCTCAGTGTCATGTGACCTCATCATAACCTGATGACCTCCTTGCTTCATTATGTCACTTCCTGTTGCTGCACATATGATCCATATCTCCCATGACGGTCCTGCTGAAACCTGGAGAACACCTGCTGAGGCTCCGCCCCCGCTGTCTTCCACGCTCTGATTAACATGATTACTTCACATGGAGGAACCCGCCTTCATGCCTGTTGCTATGGTTACTGACTCAACATGACCCTCCTCTTCGTCAGAGTTACATGAGTTAGTTACATGAGACGACCCTCGGTGGACCGGCTGATCCGGGTCAGAGGTTCTGGCCCAGACGACACCACGAGGCGGTCCAGCTCGTCTCAAGGTATCCAGTCCCCTCATGCTGGTTCCCAAATGACTATCGTTCTCTGGACTTTGACTAGGCCACTCTATTGTTGCTCTACTGCTGCGTTTGTTGTTGACCCAGTTTGGACCGAGCCTCAGCTGATGGTCTCACATTGACTGCCTCAGACTGGTTCAGGGTCATGACCTCTGACCTGCTAACCTTCTGTGGGTGACCTCTGAAGCTTTGGGGTTTCTGGTCATTCCTGTGAGCCATTACTTTAGTTGGGTATGAGTGAGGTGAGCTCCCTTCCGCTATCATTCTCTTGTTAACCCTCCAACCCCTCTGACTCAATGTTCTCCAGATGAAAGCTACAGGCCAACACTAACCCAGCTCTCCATCATGGAAAATGTGACACCAGGCAGCCCTGCAGGAGAGGCTCGCATGAGGGACTACAACTACCTGGCCCTGGTCGTTGGTGTCCTGTTGATCCTCATCATCATCCTGGGAAACGTTCTGGTGTGTCTGAGCGTCCTCACAGAGCGCTCTCTGAAGACCGCCACCAACTACTTCATCATCAGCCTGGCGGTAGCCGACCTGCTGCTGGCCGTGCTCGTGCTACCGCTCTACGTCTACTCTGAGGTCAGTCAGGTGTTCTGGAGGTGGAGAGGTGATGATGTTCATGAGGAACAGACTGTGACTGTGAACTGTGACTGTTTGTAGTTCCTGGGAGGAACCTGGACTCTGAGCACCACCATCTGTGACGCTCTAATGACCATGGATGTGATGCTCTGCACTGCCTCCATTTTGAACTTGTGTGCCATCAGCGTAGACCGGTAAGTTGCTCCTAGAACCCTCCGACCCATCGTCCTTCATGTTACGCAACATATTCTCTTATCTGAAGCAGGGTGACAGGGAGGAGCAAGCAAGCCCATGGGAGTGAAGGTTCAAGAAAAGATGCTTTAGCTCAAAGTTTGTCTCTTCCAATAGAGAGGTTGTCAGGTAACACCTACTGTGTTTTGGAGTGTATACCTGCAGATTACAGAGGGTGTCCAAGCTTACAAGTTACTAAATGAAGAGCTGTTCTCACATTTTCAGGACAAGTTTGAGCTCATTTGCTCTCCAGGTTGAACTCATTCAAGTCTGATTTCTGTCATTGGTTCTGGTTGAGGTGTCCATGGCCTCGTTCTCAAGGTGTGGTGAAAAGGAGAGAGTCTGTTTTTGGAACCTGAGGGTCTAAACCCTAGAGTAACCTTGCCTGCTGTCTTCTGGTCCAAGGTTAGTCTCTGCCCTAAGTGAAAGAGTTCAGGTGTTTTGCTGTCTTGGTTCTTAGTGGCAGGACACTCAGGGTTTCTTCCACAGTAATGAAGGTGTTGTTCAAGGATGTAGTGGTGGAAACTTAAACTGAAAGATGACACTGGTATCTCGTCTATCTAGTTCCTACCCTGACTCATCCTTACGGGATGTGGAAGAGGCAAGAACGCAGGCCTCATTGGGCGGACTAAATATCCCTCCTGGACTTGGAACACTTTGGGAAACCGCAAGCAGAGATTAGAGAGTCTAAAACTGTCCTCTGGATTCCCCTGACCTCATACAAGTGGAAGAAGACGGACAGACAGATGGACGGATGGACTCTGGATATGATTCCTGCATCAAACAGCTCAACTTCCATCTCTTTGGTCCTGATGCTGCTTCTATCCAGACACTGTCTGCTTCTAATTGCTTCCTTCTTTATAAGACCTAATTAGCAGCTGCCTGGCACCAATCATCATTAACATTTTCAGACAGAAGCCTTCAGGTTTAATGGAAACATTTCCATGTAAATGATCATCGTCCTCTACAAATCTCTACTAGAACTTCATTATCCACAACAATTAAATTAAAAGTTTCAGCCATTAAACATGTTTCTAGAGACGTCACATTTTGGTTCACGAGACAGAAAAATGAACTTTTGCTCATCCATTCTCCATGGTAATAAATGAAACTGCAACTCATTATGGAGATAACAGATTCTTTTCTGGTCCTCCAGTTTGACGAGTGAAAATGGGTCCAATTAACAACTTTCAAAGCGTTAGAAAATGTAATAAAACACCTCAGTGAATCAAACATGGTTGTGACCACACATACATATTTTTAGGACTGAGGGTGAGAAGCTATATTTGAAGCCTAGCAGCTGAGCAGAGGCTGTCGTTTGGCACATGACTAGATGTTTCTGCAGCTCTTAAAGGCAGAGAGAGAACATATGAACCCATTCTGTCAGAGTTCAGAACATCTCATCAGTGTGATGAAAAGTTCAGTGCATCCAGTAAACTCCATGATGTTTCCTTTCATGGGGTCTTCTAAACTTTAGTCTGAGTTAAGTATGTCTGCTTATATTGCAGGTACATCGCCGTCGTAGTGCCCCTAAAATACAACAGAAATCAGTTCAGTGTTCGCCAACTGACACTCATCACCGCAACTTGGGTCCTATCTCTAGGCGTGGCCAGCCCAGTCATCTTTGGTCTGAACCAGGTGCCGGGTCGGGATCCGACGGTCTGCAAGCTGGAGGATGACCATTTTGTGGTGTACTCATCAGTCTGCTCCTTCTTCGTTCCTTGTCCAGTCATGCTGATCCTCTATTACTGGATGTTCCGCGGCCTGCGACGCTGGAGCAGTCGGAGCCGGTCCCAGGCCCATCGGGTCGGCCGGAGAGGTCTCTCTTCTCATCTGGCCTCGGCTCTGCGTAGAGCTAAAGACACAACTGGTAGCCAGGAGAAGGTTGTTTACACAGTGCCTTCTATAAGCCCCACCTCTCCATCCATATTCTCCATGGCAACGCCATGTGCGACTCTGCTGACAGAGGAAAACCAGCACAGGGCAGTGATGGCAGCTGATAGCGACCCGATGACCACTCAGATGGACAGTGTGTCGGACGGCGAGGCCACCGGGAGGTGGGAGGGAAGCGGTCGCAGAGAGAACGCCACTAAGAGAGGACGAAGGACCAGCAAGACCAGCCGGGTCAGTGGGAGGGAGCGCAAGGCCATGAAGGTTCTACCGGTTGTTGTTGGTGAGTACCAGAACCAGGACAGCTTCAAACTGAATCATAAAATCCTAGACCACATTTCCTGACAGGATGAACCAAATATGTTTGAAAAGTTTTTTTGTGAATTTAAGTAATTATTTTAAAAAACTGACGAATCCACCTTTAAATACATCTTTATCATCCTGTTAAGTACAACTTTGTTCTCATCACTCTATGGCCAGGCGGTTCTGGTCCACATGTTATGATGAGTTCATCTCTACCACTAAACATGTCTTCTGCAAGTAGTGAGGAGAAGGTCTCTGACCTTAGAGCCTAAAGTGCTGAAGACGACCAGGCAGCAGCTGCAGGACCTCAGGAGGTTTGTCTCAATGTGATGCTTGATATCTTCTCCAGAGTCACAACGATCACATGTGAAGCATCAGCAGAGCTCCAGCTAACGAGCTGGGGTCGCCTCATTCATCTGTAAAGATTCTGAGTTCAGTTTCTGGACGATCAACAGCAGGGTCATAATTCAGAGTCAATGCAGAGCAGCTTCCCAGACAGCCTCCTGAAACTGGGACAAGGATCCCAGCAGCACATCCACAACAGAGCAAGGGGTTCTCATGGTGTTGGACTTCATTCATTTCTGTCTCTGTGCTCCACCAGGTCCGTTTACCAGTTTCAGGACCCGACCAGAACCCCTCAGTGTAAATTACCTTGAGAAGTAATGAGATGCGGTTTTATAAAAAACAGACTTTAATGCTGAAAAATGATTAACTCTTACAAGCTATAAATCTCATCCAAATGGATCAGAGTCAGAGTTACATTCACTGTCCAGCGCCGGCCCACTGAGCTCAGCTGATGGACAGAACCAAGTGAGGCAAACATTAGAGTTTAGCTTTTTATTCTTCTCTGCAGTCTGTTCCCTCCCTAAAGGCTAGTTATCCCCTGTTGGTAAACCCAGCCAACAGGAGATGAACCTTAGATGTCAGCAACAGCTTGTTTAGATGCCTTTCAGATGTCCAGCCAGGTCCAGGGAGCAGACTGGAGTCAGTGGACCAGGCCTGGGTGAAGCATGGAGATCTGACCTGTCAGAATAACAGAGACTTACAGCCAGATGAGTGGATTTAAACCCACTGCTGATACTTTGTTTCTCTCTGTACAGTTTCTCCCTGAGAATGAGAATAGGACACCAACTGATCTTCAGTTGAGCTGTAGCTTCTGTCAAAATAGAAACTGTGGGAGCTTCACACCAAGAAGCATAAAATTCACATCTTCCTCTGAAGCTGCAGTGATTGATGTCAGACTGTCTTTGTGTTTCAGGCGTGTTCCTGGCCTGCTGGACGCCCTTCTTCACCGTCCATGTCACCAAAGTGTTATGCCGTTCCTGTGACATCGGCCCCACCCTTATTTCTGTGGTCACATGGCTAGGTTATGTCAACAGTGCTGTTAACCCAATAATCTACACGATCTTCAATGCAGAGTTCAGGAACGTTTTTCACAGGCTGCTCTGCTGCCGGACTTGACGCTTTAAGCGTCGACTATGAACTCAAACGTTCTCCACAACATCCAGAAGTCGTCTGCTTGGTGTCTGAATCCTCTGAAGTCAAACAGTCTCTTCTTTTAGAGTATTAGTGTGTTTCTTAGAGCGGCCCAGACGTTTCTAGGTATCTGAGTGGTTCCATGTTTTAACGCTGTTCCAGATCAGGGTGGACATCTTTGTTGCTGCAGAGACAAACAGAAATCTGAATGTTCGAAGAAGGTTTTGTAACTTGCAGCTGTTGAAACTGTAAAATGGGCATGATGGGATGTAACTGAAACTGATGTTCTCCTTCTGGACAATAAAACAATAAAGAAGTGAAGAACAAAACCAACTACAGCTAAATGTCTTCTGGGTTTGGAGGCCAGATGGATCCAACCTAAAGCACAGAGGAAATCTGGCTTTCAGCTTAGTTGAAGTCCTCTTTGCCTGTTCTCATCTCGACTTAGGGCGGGACCAGAGTCAAACACAACAGCAGGGGTGAACATCATGTTTTGCAGAGAGAAGTTCTGTTGCTGGTTCTGGATCAGCCTGTTTCCTCTGTGCTGCTCTGGAGCACAAGGTTTTCTGTTGACATGAATCACATTCCCAGGCCTGGAACCCGTTTTAGTCCCTCCATGTTCCACCGTGGAATAACAAATCTTGGGGCAGAACATCCCAAACCCACTCCTTTGTCCTGAGTCACGGGCCGCGAAGCGCCTGGAACGGATCTGAGGTCAGCAGAACCTGAGACTTCATCCTGAGAGGCGGATTAAAGGTCAGAGCAGCAGGACAAAGACTCAGCTGAGACAGCAAAATGTCATCTGCACAAATTAACCTTTAACTGTATAAGGAGGCAGAACCTGTTGACAGAACCACAACCAGAACCTCTTTCTGCTTCAGAGTCAAAAGATTTCAATCAGCATCTGGGATCCGAGTCGCTCCTGGTTCAGCGGGTCCATCTCTGGTTCTGGAACCCAACTGGCTGTGGAGGTCCGAAGGTCTCCAGCGCCCTGGTTCCTAGGAACTAGGCAGGCGGTTGAAATGTTTTACTGCAGGGCTCTTCAATGTGTGGGGGAAAACCACCAGGGCTCTTTGCAGGGAAAAAACTATGAGCGTTTACCCAATTTCACCAAGACTATGCTGGACACCAAATGTGGAAGTTTTTAGTATCTAAAGCTACAGTGAGAGAGGAAGCAGAGTCTGGGCCAAGCAAAAAATAAAAGCAAGGAAGAATAACCAGGATGTAAATATTTTCATTTCCAAATCTCTGGGTGTTTGCATCAGCTATTTCAATTTGATATATCAAATAACTGATGGGCACAGTGATATTTCAGTATTTAAATGAGGTTTAGTGGACTAACAGAAAATGTGCCATATCATTTAAACAAAATTTGATAGATGCAGAAATGTAGGCACCCTTGTTATTTTGTTGCTTTTAATGTTTTATCTACTTATCACTCATTTATTGGAACAAAAATTGGTTTGGTAAGCTCATTAAGATTTGAACTTCATAGACAGGTTTATAAAATCATGAGACAAAGTACTTAAGGAGACTGGAGATGTTGCCAGTCTCCTCTGAAGACCGACAACATGGTGACCTCAAAACTACTGTCACATGACCTGAGAATAAAGATCAACACTATGATTTAGGGGAAGGATACAAACGTAATTGCTGTCAGTTTCCACTGTGAGGAACACAGGAAGGATCAAGACCACAGGCACAGTTCTAGTTAAGCTCAGATGTGGCAGGTCAAGAAAAATATCCGAGGCAGAGAAGAAGAAAGGTAAGAAAAGCCCACAGACATCCGGCCTCCTCTTGCTGCAGATGGTGTCACTGTGCATCGTTCAACCATTCAGTGCATTTTGAGCAAGAAGAGGCTGCGAGGGAGAGTGATACAGCAGAAGCCTTTTCTGCAAAGATGCCACAACCAAGCCAGCTACATCTTGGGTTAGTGTTACGTAGACTGATGTTTGGCGTCATGCGTGGCGCCAGAAACACAGCATTCCAAAAACACTTGCTGCCCACTGTAAAATTTGGTGGAGCTCCCATCATGCTTTGGGGCTGTGTAGCCAATGCCAGAACTGGGAATCTTGTTAAAGTTGAACTCAACTGAACTGAAGTTTAGTAAGGAGGAATGGTCCAAATGGTCCAAGTTATTCTGCCTCTAGCAAAAATAACTAGAGGCAGTTATTTTTGCAAAGCAGGGTTTACTAAATGTTAATGTAATTTTTCTGTTGGAATGCACAAATTTTTGCACCCCTCAAATCTTTACTTCATCCATGTTGCACATTTTCTACTGAACCCAATAAACCTCATTGTCCTGCTGGAATATAACTGAAATAGCTGACCCAAACATTTTTGGAAATGAAAATATTTAAGACTAACCGGTATTACCGGTATTACTTTTTCATGAGACTGTAAATTCAGGTTAATCAGCAGAAGCAGGAGAACCCCCTGTGGTCCAACCATAGCAGGCCGCCTTCATGTGACCAGAACCAGCCAACCAGGTGTAGCAGCAGAACTTGGTGGAGTTTTTCCTTCCACCAACATCAAATAATCAAACCCACATAGTTTTTGGGATTTCACTTCCAGAATGAGTTTAATTACGCAGAGAAAGAGTCGAGCTGAGCTGATAATCAGCTGACAGCGAGGCGCTGCAGCAGCAGGTGGAACTAACAGGCTCCTGCTGGCCTACTTATCCTGCTCACTAATGCTGCATAAGCTCTCTAATGCTGCCTCACACACTCTCTGACACACACACACTTCTGTGACACACACACACACACTTCTGTGATAGAGCTAGCTCCTTCCAGCTCTGGAGTCGAAGCATGAAGACATGAATCTGTGACAAATCAGGTTTGCAGCCAGCGAGGCCGAGACAGCGGCCGACCGCAGGCCAGCCGGACGGAGAGGTGAGTGTTTTACTTTATGGCCATGTGAGGCTTTACTGGACCAGCGGGAACCAGTAGAACCAGTAGAACCAGCTCATTCAGCACTGAACCTACTGGGTTCATGTTCTACTGCACCCATTTGGAACATATTTTCTCTCCATTCGACCCTAAATCAGTTGTTTGGAGGAACTAAATTATTTATGCTAAATGTCAAAATAATGAGAGAAGTCTGTTTTATTTTCATCAGTCACTAAAAACCTCCAATATTGCATGTTATAGTTTTATCTTTATTGACGTTCATCTCCTGCTTATCAAGAGCCAAAGATGAAAATGAGTCTCCATCTTTTGTTGTTACATTAATTTAGTGAACAGCATCATATTTAATAGTTCACAATAAAGCAGCTGAGGATTTCATTCTAATTTCTACGATCCATTTGGTATTTGGTCAGAGTGTCTAGAATCTTAAATTATGAATCTGTGATTTCCGCTCCTGCTGGGCTTTAAGTAGGCCAGTGATATGACACAGAGGTCTACGTCCAGGCCGGACTGCAGTCGATTCCCTGGGTGACAGCAGAGACAGTCAAAGGGTGGCATCACCATGACAACCATGACAAAACTGCCTGCAACTGCTTCCTGTCCTACCATCACAAACATAAACATGTCATCGGATCAGTAACTGCTGGCCCACCAGGCGGGTCCAAACCAGGCGGGTCCAAACCAGGCGGGTCCCCTCATGTCCTCTGGTAGGTTTGGTGGAGGACGTGTGATGCTGTGGGCCTGTTTTTCTGTGAGCATGACAGCATCAATTGCTTGGAGCACATTTAAAATAAAAATCAGGTTTTCAGCCAGAAAACAAAAAGGTGAACTAGACAGAGGTCAAAGGTCATGAATAGAGAAGTGGTTCAGCAGACACTAAAGGGATCTGATCCAGATTCCGACCATTCAGCTGCATCAAGACATCCGTTTCATTTCAGGCTGTTGAATAGATCTGAAGTTCCATGGAGAGAACAATTCCCAACACGAACCAGCAGCAGCTGCCTCAACCCTGGAGCCAGGCAGCAGCAGCTGCTGGTTCAGGAAGATATGGACTCACCAACCTGACTCACCTGGAGTACATGCAGAGGTTGTTGATGACCAGATGTGGCCTGAAGGGGTGGACAGACAGGACCGGGTGCTGCTATGTTCCCCAGTGTGGACTGGGAGGAGAAGCTGGAAGATGACCATTTCGTGGTGTACTCATCAGTCTATTCCTTCTTCGGCAGCCGCTGCTGGTGATCAGGTCCGTCCTTCAAGATGGATGGGAGTTAAAGGATTAAACAGCTGTTTGTATCAGTGGAGTGAAAACAGGAATAATCACTCTGCCTCACCCTGCACAGTTTAAGCAGGAAACACTTTGCTGGTTCCTGCTGGTCCTGAAGGGACTTTAACTTCTGGAATGTGAAGCAGCTCCTGCAATGAAGGACTTAGTGAAGAGAAATCCTTTCTAAGGAATGGGGTTAGCTGAAAGTCGTGAGCGAACTCTCCTTTGTGGTCAGTGAACGCCTCACTGCTGCAGCAGAGGTTCTGCAGCGCATGCTGAAGCTCATGGCTGGTGATGAAGACGAGCAGAGCGCCCCGACTCGTCTCCAGTTTACTCACGTTCTCATTAACGAGCGTGACTCAGGCAGCTTTGACCTGCCGTCCTCACCGCAGGACACCGCTGACCCGCTGAAACACATCAGATCTGAACATGCAGGATAATTCTGGAGTAGAAAATTTTTTGTCAAGCTGAGGTCTGGACTTTGACTAGGCCTTTCTGCTGTAGATCACACTTCTATTGATGACCCGGTTTGGACCAAGCTTCAGAGATTGGACAGATGGACTCACATCGACTCGAGGTCTCTGGTCTACAGAGGAGCCCAGGTCCTTTTGCTACAAAACTGTCCCACATCATTATACCTCCACCATGTTCAGCATCTCTGTTCTGGTGTCCTCTGTCCAGAGGACATTGTTCTAGACGTTTTGTCCTTCCTCCAGATGCAGGTTGGCTAACCTCAGTCCGGCAGCCATCTTGTTTCTAGAGAGATGAGGCTTGTTCGGGGTCGTGACCCGTAGTGGTTCTGGGAATAATCTTGGGACTCCAAATAGTTTGGAGATTACCTTTGACACTTCCTGGGTTTATAAGAAGTGTCATGGCTGTCATAAGGCTTGCATATCTCAGATCATCATTTTAACACCATAAATAAAATCAGGAATGAACCTTAATCCAGAATAGGGTTTTTATGTTTATGTTTTTATGCTGATACAAACGACGATCTCTTGATGTAAAGGTCATTCTATTTATATAGGACATTTTCAGAAACAAGGTAATACAAAGTGCTTTACAGGATTTAAAAGGAAATACATAGAAAATAACAAACCAAAGGAAAGACTTGTGTCTCTGTCCACACAGTCTGAGTACTTGCTAGTTCAGCCAAGTCCGTCACAAATTTGTAGATAAGCCATGTATCCACAAGCTCCAAACAGCAGAAACCCTGCTACCATGAATAAAGGGAGAATCCCGCCGGGTGTGTCCAAGAGGGCGCCCCTGTGCCCAGTCTTCTCGTCGAAAAATTTGATCAATTGCATTGAGAGACCAGTTGACCACAACCATAATATGTAGATTTGGAGGATGTGCAAAGAAGGGCTCCAAAAATATGGAAAAAGACAAAAAACAAAGCAAGCAGGGCAGGGAGGGAGCAGAGGAAAAAAGCGTCTGTCTTCACTGAGAGCAAGAGAGGAAAACAGCGTGTCAGGCTACAGCCATGCCGTCCAGACCATGATGCTGATTGTTAGAGTCGAGCTTCATCTGCTGGAACCCAGATATTCTGATCCAATGGCTTCTTTCGTAAACAGGTAAAGGAAGAAAATGTCAAGGATGTTCTGTCTGCTGCTGTGGCAGCTACTTCTCAGAGTTTCCTGCCATGTTGCTGCAGGTAAGAACATTTACTACTTCAATAGTTATTGGTGCTCCTTCAGTACATTAACTGCTGATTCTGTTTGGTCCTCAGCCAGTCTGTGTACGGTCGGCTCCAACATCTTTGCGTCTGTCAGGGAGAACAGTCCAGCAGGTCAGTTCATCTCACACATCAGCATCAGATCGGACCCAGGAGCCAACACCGTGCGTCTATGCCTGACTGGACCGAATGCCAACTGGTTCTACTTAGAAGGTCGAACCATCAGACTCAACTCGTCCGCATCCAGAGTCCTGGACCGAGAGGTACGGCTCAGACGCCCCTACAACACAGTCCAGCATGTCTGATTAACCAAAGTGTCTTTATTTCTCAGGTTCTGGGTCCGTTTCTGATCGCTGAGCTCACCTGTTATGAGGACGATATCAAACAAGTAAGTTCAGAGAACACGACCAAAATACACACACCAGTCAGTTCAGTTAGGCAATGTAAACTGGTTTCAGAGCCACTACAGGATTCTGGTGGAGATTTTGAATGAAAATGACAACAAACCAAAGTTTCTGGAGGAGACCATCCAACCGTTCAGCATCAGCGAGGTGAAACATCTCAACAAATGGATTTAAGGAGAACCTGTATGATCCAACAGACTGTCCTGTCCAGGAACCACTTACAGTCTTTCATTCTTCTGCAGGTTGTAGCAGTAAACTCTGTGGTTTTCACTGTGAAGGCTGTCGACTCAGATGGAGATATGATCAGCTACATCATCGACCAATCCTCGGTAGGATCCCCGTCTACTTCTGGCCCATTCAGCATCAAAGTTTCAGGGTTCATTCTTTGTCAGGAAAGTTACATCACCTGTTGTCTGTTACCTGCAGGAAGATGCATGGTTCTTCAGGATCGACTTGCCCAACAGTGGGAAAGTGGTGCTCAGCAAACCTCTGGACTATGAAAGCAGAACTCGCCTACAGATCATCATGTGGGCACAGGTGAAAGTTCAGTTGCAAACAGCTCCAGGAAGAGCCCAACGTTACAAATTTCACTACGTGAAGAAGTTATTCAGATCATTTGACATCATTATAGTCAAAGTGTCAATGTGTAGTCAATTTGATGATGAGAGTCCGTGGGCGGTTCTGTTTGAAGGAAACAAACACTGAGGAGAAGTTCAACATCTCCACTATTCTGACCATCGACATTGAGGATGTTGACGACCAGTATCCTCACTTCCTGCCCTGCACACCTGTGTCCCCAAGAGTCCCGATCTGCATGAACCCAACCTATACAGCAAACATCACAAGAAAACAGCAGGTAAACAGCAGCAACACCTACAGCCAAAACACCGGTTCTGGTAAAGGAATGACTGTTGGTCTATGAAGATCAGAACAGAACCCAGCTGTTTTATTGATTGGGATGTGATGTTTAAACCAAAGCGCTGACAGAAGAGAGAAAGATCTGGTGATGTCCCCCTATCAAGGTTTCCGAGGAGAACCAGAACTCCCTGCAGATAAGGCCCCCCCAGAAGGTTCTGGAGAGGAAAGGAAGGCCTCAGTTTTAGCCTTGCAACATGATTGGACAAACCAAAGATATTGTCAGGTAGACAGATGGGTGGGGATGTTTTACAGCAGACACCATTTTAAACATTTGTTTTCTTTGAGCACATTTGGAACCTAAAGAGGAGAACCTGTGTGACAGAAAGACCACAGGCAGAAATGTAAGTTTGGTTTAACTGCCAACACAGCCTGAGCTTCCAGGTGTGCCAATTCCCCCTTTCAGGACTCGGTTCTGGAGTTTTCTCCTGGTCCAATCAGAGCCAGGGATGGCGATCGAGGCATCAACGCTCCTCTCATGTATACAATCCTGTCAGGTGAGAAGTCTGTGTTATCATCTCAACATGACAGCTCTGAACAGCTGACTAGGAGTGACCAGGTGTGTTTTGGAGCCCACAGGTGACAATCATGGCAAGTTTGTGATGGACAACAGGACAGGTGAGATCCGGCTAGCCAGAGCTGTAGATGAGCATCAGCCAGGAGCAAACTTCACCCTCACCGTCATGGTAACAGCAGCACTTCCTTCACTTTCTGTTCCAGTCTCCCTACCGTGTCTCTGATCTGCCCGTTTCCGCTGCTGTCCAGGTGTGTCAGGTAGAGGACCGGTTAAAGTACAGCGTGGCCACAGTTGTGGTCAGGGTTCTCAGTGAGAACTCCTTCCCGCCGGTCTTTAACACAACCACCTTCAAAGGCTTCATCATCCAGAGTTCAAGCCCCGCCTCCATCGTTTCCACCTATGGGAACCAGGTGTTGCAGGTCCAGGTATCTGACCAGGATTTCTCTGATGTAAGAAAGCATACAGGCCCTCCTGTACTCTTACCCGAGTCCCACCTGTCCACTCATCACTGCTGTCCAAAAGCAGGGGGTGAATCCAAACATCCGGTTCTTCCTCCATCCGACGTCCCGACTGTACCAGGTGACCCAGGAGGGGGTTCTGATCGCCCGGACGGACCAGCTGAGGGCCTTTGACAGACACATTCTGCAGGCGAGTTCAATCACACCTGAACTGATGATAGAAAACCCAGTGAAGGGTGATGTTTGGTCCATCTCCTGGTTCTCGGGTGGAGGCGGAAAGTCAAACAGCAGAAGCAGCAGGAGGCTAAAAGCTTCCCAGCGTGAATCCACTCCAGCTCCACCTGCAGGACAATCAGCACGCTTTTATCTCTGGAGGACAGTCAGTCACGTGGGCTTCAGGTTGAAAACATCACAGAACACTGCAGAGAACTCCACACTGTCTCCCAGTCCGTCCTCGGGTTCTGGAGGAAACCGACCCGATCAGAACCAAAGTTCTGTGGAGGGTAAACCTCTCTCTCCGTGAAGGAACGCTCCTGCAGTTAGAGCTCAGAAAACTAAGGGAACCCCTGTGGAGAAACTCAGAGCCCAAACCAGATCCTGGTTCTGACCAGAACCAGAACCAGGCCAGTATATTTGTCTGACATGGATTCAAACTCTGATAACTTCATTGACTACAGTTGACAAGTGGATAAATGCTCTACTGGTCCAACAGAACCAGGATCTGGTTCCACCTGATCAGAACCAGCACAGCACCTGAACAGGTTAACAAGCTGAATTATGGATCTTTGTCAGAACCACTCCAGAATCAAAACTCAGAACTTTTTGCCACAACCCATTTCCCTCCAGGTTTATAAATCTTTTTTTTATCTGTTTCTCCTGAAACGTTACAGAGAATCACAAAGGAAACCTGATAGAGACGAGGCAGCAGCTGGTCTCTCTGCTGCTCTGCTCAGAAATCCAGAAATATTCTGAACCGTGTTGCTGGACTGGCAACTTTTTCCAGCAGCTTTAGATAAAGGAATCTGATCAAATTTCCCTTTCTTCTGATACAAAACTGTCGAGTTCTCTTCTCTTTCTTCTGAACTCCTCTACTAAATGGTGCTGAATCAAACCACGCTCCTCGCTTCGGCCTGCTGAGCTTTTAGTTTCTCTGTTCTGGAGCTCACACATGGTCTAATGCTCTGAATGTTGACTTCCAGGTTGTTGCCAGGGATGAAGAATCAGGAGAGGAAGCTTCAGCCTCAGTGGACATTGAAGTCCTGCAGCGAGGACAGGCAGGTGAGAACATTGTGCCTACTCACTGGCGTTCTGGTGCAACTTGTTCTGTTGGTGTCTCATGGTGCGTTCACTGACACGTTCCCTCTGTTCCAGTGCCTCATGGTGCGTTCACAGAGCAACAGCTGTTTGGGGATGTGGACAGCAGGTTGGCAGGAGGAATCGCAGCGCTGATCCTGCTGACGTTTCTGTCTGCCTTCCTGTTTCTTCTGCTCCGATTCGTGCGAAGGCGCCGGCCGCAGGAAGCTGATGTCCTGCCAGCCACCACAACCTTAAAGCACCATAAGGTGAAGATCAAATGGCCGAGTTCTACTGAATCCACTGAGATATTTTTGTTTTGAAGCGCTTTGGGAACAAACCTGGTTGTCCTGACAGCAAAGAGCTGTGGAAGAGCGGCGGCAGCGTCAGGGAGCAGAAGACACCACGTCTCCTGAAGAGGAAGTGAAACCAGGCGAAGCTGACAGACCAACCTTCACACCAGATGTTTAGATGATGGTGGTAAATGGGAAATGGCCAGTACTTGTAAAGTGCTACTGGATGGTAGCCACAGCTGCTCTGGGCCAGCCTGACAGAAGCAAGGCTGCCATACAACATCGTTACCTATTGGGCTCTACCACCAGCAGGCAAGATGGGTGAACATCATCAAACCACCGACTCACTGACTACAGGGCAAACTCCTACCACCATCGCCCCCTGAGGAACCTCAGAACCCTGATCCGGTGGACCAGGGCTCTTAAATGATCCAACAGAACCATTAAAGATGAATGATCTGCAGCAGCTGATTGGCAATAAATACTTGACCATGAAAAGGATTCTGAACCCGACGATGGAGTCGTCTCTGAACCACTGCTCCAATCTATAAGAGGGTCAGCAAAAGGTTCTGATCAAGCTAGTGCCAACGGTGAAAACCGACAGACTGATTCTGGTACCACAGACCCGCTAACTGCTGAACACCAACACCGGAGTCTGGGTGTTGGAGAGGTCAAAGGTCAGCTTTGGGTTCTCTGTTTTCTCTTCAGCTTCCATCCATCCTCCAACCAGGAGGACGCTGCTGTTCATGATGCACCACTGATGACTTCATCTGCAGGATGTCCCAGCTGTAGGGAGATATTTCCCTTCATTTGAGGACATGATGGCATCCCGTAGCCATGATGTCCCCAGAAGAAGGATGCTGGTGATGTTTCTTTGTCCTCAGACTGATTCTCTCCGGTTCTTGTCTAACCTTCAGGTGAGTTCCAGGTCTCCAGGCTTCATGGACGAGGCTCTCCATCGTCAGGCGTCCTTGCGGTCGGGCAGCTTCCACGGCAGACAGGGTCTCTACATCCGGAGGCAGTCTCTTCCTCCTCCAACTTCCTCCTCCTCAGCAGCAGACAGCAGGACCAGACCTCAGTCTCCGTCCTCGGAGGTCTCTCTCAGCGATCCGGCAGGCCGCTGCCGCTTCCAGACGGATCTGTTCGTCATGGTAGAGAAACCTGCAGGAGTGGCGTCCGGCTGGGAGAGGTCACCTGACGTCACCGCAGGCCTGCAGCTCCATGCTGAGATGCCCCAGAGTGACAAGGATGTTAACACTGACCAATCAAGGGACACTTGAAAGATTGTTCCAGTCAATCACAGATTAAGACTGCCTGGGACATGCAATATGTGATTGATTCCCAGATTTAAACTCATACTCTCTTTGTCTTTAGTGGTTTGAATGAAAAATCCCTTCAGAAATCACTTATGGAAAAAAATATGTTTAATTTCTGTGTCAAAAAACATTGTGGTCCAAAAACAGGAAGATTTTCCAGAGACTTTAACTATACCAGCAGCAGTGAGCAGAGCGACCACCAGGGGGCCAAAGCGAGCCAGCTCTGTGCCCTGCATCTTGAGGTGGAGACAAATGCAAATGAAATCCTGTTTCCTCTTTCCATCTCTATGGTTCTGATCGGATCTTCTTAGAAGTTCTGCTGATTAGATCTGCCTGGTGACACTAAGAACCAAAGGCCTGGCCATCGTTTCAGGTGGGAATAAAACCATCAGTTGAACTCCAAATGAACTTTCCTCGTTTCTAATGGATCTTCAGGAATCTGGTCAGAAGCCAGAAAAACATAAATATTTTAAAAGTAATAAAAGATTAAGTGTTTTACTGACCCAAAGTGTAAAACTTTTAAAACATATAACAGTGAAGCTTTAATATTTCATTTTTTAATGAGTTAAGTAGATCTTCAAAACACAAGATTAGGAGCAACATGTAAAACCAATATTTGAGGAAACAAATCTGTAATATAGTTATAGTTATGTTGTTTATACCCGAGTTATCTGAGCTAATAACGGAGTTTATGAGCACTAGAGCATCTAAGAGCTACTGAGACCCAAACCGGAACCAGTACCAGAACCAGCTGCAGCCCGGATCAACTTTAGAAGAAATGTTTATGTGTTCATTAAAGCAGCGGATTGGCCCAACACTGCCACCTAGTGGCTCCAAGTGGAAACATCCACAACGGTTTGTCCTCCAGTTCACAGATGAACTACTGCCTCCTAGAGGGCAACTCAGGACCTGCAGCCGTCTCAGGAACATTTCCAACTGCCTCCAGTTTTTCCTTCCAGTAAACATTCTGGGCCAGGAGGAGTTCTAACATTAGAAACAAATTCAGGAGATAAACATCCAAACATCAGCAGCTTGATGAAAACAAGACCAGCTCCAGTCAGGATGACTTCACCAGAACCAGAACCAGAACCAGGTTTTGTGGACCAGGAGGTACTGTTGGGTTGCTGTTTGAAGGTCCAGTAATGTCCAACCAGCAGAACAGAATCTGTCTGCTCCCACAGGATTACTCAGTCCCCACCGTGAATCACTGCTTACCCACTGGGACTGGTTCCAGTTCTGATTCTGGGCTCCACATAACATCTTTAACTTATTGGGACCACTGGAAGGTCCGCTTAGACTTCCGAGTCATCCAGAAACTCTGGCCCGTCTCACTGGGCACCAAAACCAGACGAAGAATCATTTCCTGTCCTCTTCATCTCCATAACTGGGAGTGATGATGATGAGCTGCAACCACTGGCCTAGGGTTCTACAGAACTGGGTCAGAGCGGGTCACTGAAGGTCCACCAAAAGGGCCACCTTTCTACTGCCCAATTCTGGTTCTGACCCGTCTTGGATCACTGGAAGTGTTTGACCTCCAGGAAACGGTCTGAGTCCAGTTGGACCCTGCAGAACACTCCAGAACCCTGTTCTGGGTCCAAGTCGGCTCTGTTATTAAGGAGGAACCTAAAAATTTACTGAAAAACACCCACACATCAGCTAACATGCAGGAACGTGTCACACCCCGGAAACTACAACCCCGATTTCAAAATAAAAGGATTAGGGTTAAAGATTCCTGCTTTGTTGAAAATGTTCTGCCGGTTCGACTCATACAACTAAAATTATTCCTTCAATAAAACCAGCTTCGGATGAACTTCAGGGGTTTTCTGCTTCGAGCGAGCCGAGCTGCAGCTCAATCTATGATCAAAACACAAAACGGTATGCCAGGAGCTTTTATTTTGAAAGTAATGTCATCTTTGGGCGGAAGCAGTTTTCATGCAGACTCACTTTACTTCAGCTAAAAGAGTCCAAGGAACTTTCTGTCGGGCGGTACCCTCGGGTCCGGTTCCGAACTGTTCGTTTGTATGTTGATGGTTCGGTTCGGTTCGGAGCACGCAACTGTTACACATCAAGAGCGCAGAACCGGAACCAGGTACCGAGCTAAGGTGAGTCCATCATCAGCAGAGTGATCTGAGATCCGTTGCAGCGAGAGACTGATTCCGAACTGATTGGCTCATCAGTCGAACTGGTTTCGGAGTCGGATCATCTGCAGAAAAACTTTAACCCAGACCAGTTTAGGAACCAGTTCGGACCCCAGGAAGCCATGCTGGTCCAGTTGGACTCAGACTGCGGTTCCGTCCAGAAACTTAAGCTTACTCGTCCTTCTACCCACAGGTCCCAGTGCTCCCAGTGCTCCGCCATGAGCATCCAGCCCCGCCGGATCCGCCTGAAGCCCTGGCTGCTGGCCCAGGTGAACAGCGGCAGGTATCCGGGTCTGCAGTGGCTCGGTTCGGAGCAGCGGCTCTTTCAGATCCCATGGAAACACGCGACCCGCCACATGCCGATGTCGGAGGAGGAGAACACCATTTTTAAGGTTCGGTTCCGCTGGGTCAGTTTAGCAGCGGGGGTCCCGGAATGAAAGGGGAACTGGGCCGGGTCGGGACCGGGCCGGGACCGGGCCAGAAGATGTGCTACAGTCTTACTGTTGGACTTCCTGCCGCTGCAGGTTTCGGTTCTGCTCAGCGTGGTTCCGCTTTCTCTGCTTCCTCTTTCTGGTCGCTTCACCGCAAACCAGAACCAGAACCTGGAATCTGGACCCAGAAACCATCCATCCAGGCCGGAAGCAGCACCGGCTGCATCTCCTGACCCGGTTCTGACCCGTCCCTGTCTTGCAGGCGTGGGCCGTGGAGACCGGGAAGTACCAGGAGGGTGTGGACGAACCGGACCCGGCCAAGTGGAAGGCGAACCTGCGCTGCGCGCTCAACAAGAGCCGTGAGTTCCGGCTCAGGTTCGATGGAACCAAGGAGACGCCGCTCCGCCCCTACAAGATTTACGAGGTCTGCGACGGAACCGGCGCCGCAGGTGAGCAGACTGGACCGGTCCCGGTCCAATCTACGGACAGAACATTTTGACTATGTTCTGATGTGGTTCTGTGTTTCAGATGGAGCCGAGGACGAAGATGAGGAGGTGAGGATGAGAACCAGGTGAACAGGACCTAATCAGATAAAGTAGATCAGAACCAGAACCAGCTGACCTGTCAGTTTTTCCTCCTGACCGTTTCCAGATGCCGGACCTCACCGATCTCTCCATCAGTAAGTCACTCTCCAGCGTTTCTATGGTAACCACTGACAGCCTGACCCAGTCTAACCCGGTTCCATCTCTGTAGACCCTCGGATCGAGCCCGCCTCTTTTCTGCCCTTCGGGTCCGCCCAGGTGATCTCGATGCCGCTGCTGCCCCTGACCTCTGACCTCCAACCTCGGGGTTCAATGGTGGACCCGGGGAGCTACGACCCGGCTGGACTCCAGAACCTCAAACCGCTGTCCTCCACTCAGCCAGAATCCATGGAGGCCAGCAGCATGGAGTCCGTCCAGGACCAGTCAGCCCATCAGAACCAGCAGCCCTGCAAGTATGACCTGCTGAGCAGCGTCCCACGTGAGTCCGGTCCAGTTCTGGTTTCTCTGCTCAGTTGGTCTGCTAGTACTCAACTGGTCCAAACTAATCAGACCTCCTGGTTCCGAGAGGACTGCTGGTCCTGAACCAGAAGGTTCTGCAGTGGCTCGGGCCAGAACCTTTTTTATCGAGGAGGAACCGGTGATTCTGGACTTGATTAGATCCAGAAGCGGTTCTACTGACCCGTCATCATCTCCTCAAATTGCAATTAACCCTAACCCTAGACCTTCAAGGTTAGATAGGTCCAGAACCTTATCAGAACCCCAATCTGGACCAGGTTGGAGGTTCTATCAGGTCATGTGATCCCAGCTGGGTTCTGATTAGACCCGTGTTCCTCTAGAACTCTGAAACGGTTCCAGTGCTGGACAAGTTACTTTAAAAAAAACTATATTAGCTACTTTTAAAAAAAGCACCAGTTACTATACTGTAAAAAATAACTAATTACCAGGGAAACTATTGCGTTACTTCAATAAAAACAAATGTGTTTAAATATGTAAAATATTTTGGATCCCCTCTTTACCATTTATGCTTAACTAAAACTTAATCAAATGGACACTGAAATGAAACGAACAGATCAGTAAAACCAAGCTTAGCCTGATGGGCGAGCTAATTATATTAGCCTCACCTGCTAGCATTAACAACTATCCGGGTTACTAGCTTAGTTGGCTCGTGAGCTCAAAGTTTCTTGTAATTGGTATAAAGAACAGCGTTTCTTTCACATGTAGATCTGTGCTTAGATTAGCTTACCTCGGCTCGGCTCGGCTTAATTTAGCTGGCCAGCTCCGCAGTTGGTTCCACCACTTTTGTGTTTATTTGCTTTCCGCTCACTGATCGTTTGTGAAGGCCCGCCCAACTCTGCCATTGATTGGTTTACAGCGACTCTTTCAGTTTTCCTCAGCCAATCAGCAGCAGAGATCACCCAGCACTAGCGCGCCAGAGCTGCTAAGGCATTTGCTGCTGTTTTACGGAATGTCGACCCCAGTTTTTAGAAGACGTGTTAATCAATAATTATTTTTTAAATCAGGATGTTATTGATTATTAAACCGCGTATGATCTGTAATATTTTGACATTTACTGGCAGTTCCAGACAGTGGTAGCTGCCACTGATTGAACATGCTATTTTTTTCAAAGTAAATCAATAATTTTTTAAGACAAGGACAGCAATAAAACATTAACATAATATATACAGCTTCCACTGCCACTAATTGAACTCGGTGCTGCTGTCCAGCTTTGGGTCACAGCTTTAGCTTTCTATCTGCAGAAGAAGTAATTAGATTACTTGTTACTGAACAAAGAGACGCCATTATTCCCTCCATGGGTCATCACCTGCTAACCAAGGTCTCTCCTGTCTCGGTTTTGCAGTAACAGATCTGGACCTGAAGTTCTGGTACCGGGGCCGGGCCATGGGTTCCCTGACGGTCAGCAACCCCCAGGGCTGCCGGCTTTACTACGGCCACCTGGAACCAACACCGGAGCAGGTGGACCTGTTCGGTCCAGTCAGTCTGCAGCAGGTTCTGTTCCCAGGAACGTTGGAGATCCAGAACCAGAAGCAGCGGTTCTACACGGACGCTCTGCTGGATGTGATGGACCGCGGTCTGATCCTGGAGATCCAGCAGCAGGACATCTATGCCATCCGCCTCTGTCAGTGCAAGGTATTCTGGTCTGGCCCGGGAATGACAGAACTGGGTCCACCCAACCCCATGGAGCGGGAAAGAAGGATCCGGGTGTTCAGCCTGAACGACTTCCTGCAAGGTTCGTCTTCTGACCCGGTTCTTCGGGTTCCTGTAGGCCAGGGCTGCTCAAGTCCAGTCCTCCAGAGGGACCATCCTGCAACGTTCAGATGCTCCAACACACCTGAATCAAATGAACGGCTCATTGCAGGACGGTAGCTCTGGAGGACTGGACTTGAGCAGCTCTGCTGTAGGTTATTCTGTTTAGAGAACTTATTCTGGGGTTCAGTTCTAGCAACGGTTTGGTTCTAGCAGCGGTTCTGGTCCACAGGGCTCATCTCGTTCCAGAAAGGTGAAACCGCCAACCCGCCGCCATTCGATGTCTTCTTCTGCTTCGGAGAGGACTGGCCGGACAGGAAGCCCAAAGAGAAGAAACTCATCATGGTCCAGGTGGGTGGCCGATGGTCACGTCGACCCGGGTTCTGCTGTAAAGGTTGTAAAGGTTCTGTTGCTGTGCAGGTGGTTCCGGTGGTGGCCCGAATCCTGACGGAGATGTTCTCCGGAGAGCTGGCCTGGTCCACCGACAGCATCCGGCTGCAGATCTCCAACCCGGACGTCAAGGACGAGACGGTGGAGCAGTTCAAGGAGCTGCAGCGGCTGCTCCAGAACCAACTGGGTCCAACCGGGCCCTGGGCCCCCGCCGGCTCCCTAGAGGCCTCTACCGGGTTCTCCATGGGGACCAGCTGAGACCAGAACCTTGGGGTTCAACCTCTATGACATCACGAAGGGTTGGGTCATTAGTGGACCAGAACTGTTTTCTGCTTTGCTGTCTAAAGGTCCAGGCATTTGGTTCTGAATACCACCAAACTCTCAGTCTGGGTTCTGCTTGCCTACCCGGTCCCACGTGCTGATCCAGAAGGTTCTGGTTCCTTCCTGAAGGTTTTTATTTGGACTTTGGCTGCTTCAGGCTCTGGTTCTGACCGAATTCAGACCCAACTTCTGAACCGGGCCTGTCCACACAGAACCCGCTCATCACAGTTCCAGGTAGTTTGGTACCGGGTAGTTCTGGTTCTGGTGTGTGGGGAACTCTTCTAGAACCAAATCAGTCGGACCCGATTAAATGATTTCCGTCTGGTACCAGCATGTGTCTGGGTCAGAATCACTGCAGTTTTCTGCTGCTGGTCCATCAGAACCAAATCTGCATTTTATCAGATTGTTTCAGTTTGCTCTCTGGTGCCACCCGGAGGACGGACCGGGCTCTGCAGCAGGAACCAGTCTAACCAGAACTCCCAGTGTCAGGTGAGAATGACCTCACCCTTCATCAGGCGGGGTCACCTGAGCTCAGGTGTTACTGGTTAGACTGGTCCCAGTGTGTCTCCCTTTCTAAAACCACAGAAGAAGAAGCAGAATGTTTTCAGCTGTTTTATTGTTTACAGCAAGGCTACATCACCACTGATGTCATGGTGTCAGTCCGCCTCATTACCCACAGTCCTCTCTGTTTCCATTCATGGAAAAACAACTAAAATAAACCAAAGATAAAAGGTCAAAGGTGACGCCAAATCCTCCAGCGTTCCGCCACGCGGCCCACGGCATCATGGGAAATTTTTTGGCTCTGTTTTTTGGCACGGACAGAAACATCTTGACCAAAGTCCCAAAAATAAATCTCTTAAAAACATTTGAGCAGGCACGTCCTGATTAATCGCCTCCGAGGGTCCAGCAGGAACCGGTCCTGACCCCGCCCACCCAGAACCACCTGCTGCAGGTGAGCTGGGGGGGGTGGGCTCCGTCCGTCTCTCCTCCGTCGGGTCACAGAGTCCCGTTTCACATTCAAAGTCCCTCCGTCTTCCTCGTCTGCAGTCGCAGCTTTTTGCCGTCACCTCTGAATGTTGGTCAACTAAAGATTTAACCTGAGGAAGAGGAGGAAGAGGAAGAGGTTTCAGCTCTTCATCAGTCATCTCAGGACACTTTCTATGAAACCACACTGTAAAAAGTAAAAAGTATTTTTCCTCGTTTCTACAGCAAATGTCTTGAGATAAAGAAACGTTTCAGCAGGTCACGTCTCAATTGTTTGTGTTTGGCTGAAATAAAATTTTGTTCTGGAAAAACAATAATGAGATTCTGGTTTGATTCAGTTTCACAGTGTTGATAAATAGCACCAAAGGACACCTTCTATAACCCACCTGGAAACACCTCAGGCTCATCAGGCTAATGCTAACCGCTACCTAGCGCTAACAGGGGTCTATGGAGTCACGTTATGTACCGGGTCGGTTCTGGAAAGGGCCTTGAGGTGAAACTTGGAAGCTCCTTCTGATTCTGACGCGTTGTAATCTACAGATGGTAGCAGGAAGCTAACCAGCTGATCTGTGGTGAAGGACTCCCAGTATTCCCAGTATTCCCAGTATTCCCAGTGCCTACCTGGTGTCATGAGAAGCTGCAGCTACCGGTACAGCCTGGTGAACTCTCTGATGGCCCAACACACCTGCTTGCACTCCTCAGCACTGAAAGAGAAACACACACATGAAGGCCTTTTGGTCTCAGGGCAGGGCGAGTCTGGACCCGCTCCCGCCGGTTCTGATCGGGTTCTGATCCAGCAGCGCCCCGCCCTCCGCTGGGCTGGTCCCAACACGAGCTGACGGCCCCTGAACGCCTCACAATGAGTCATCCCGACGCCTTCGGCGGAGGCCGATCGGGTCAGAACAGGAACTGGGATCCAACACAACTCGCTGTCGGCATGGCAACCACAGAAACAACAGGAAGTAGCAGCAGCTAACATCATGAAAGGAACGGAGGCTAGGCGACGTGGATGAAAATAAAATCTAATTTTTTTATAGGGTTAGGTTTAAGTTTTATTTCAACCTGAAATAAAATCTGTTTCATTTTGATTTCAATAAAACCATAAAATGAGCGTCTGATCAGCTCAGTTTCTTCTAAAACAACTCAAGAGAATTCCCCGTTTTAATCTTTAATATTCCTACTTTATCCTCTTAATTAAAAATAGAAATTGTAGCCTGGCACTAATACTCCGTCGAAAAGTCAAACAAGATGGCCGCTTTGGACGCCATGACATCACTGAAATCCAAGGAGGCGACTGGTGGAAGAACATCTTGATTTTCTAAAAATGAAATCAATCACCCAGCCTCGGTGCAGCCCGGTTCCGACCCGCCGGACTCACCTGGTCACCTGCTTGTGGAACTCGGTCAGCTGCTTGTGGGTGACGGTCACGGCGCCGCCCGCCGTCTGCTTCGGTAATCCCTTCAGCGCGCTCTCCAGCCAGCGGCAGAACATCTGGAACAGAGGAGCGGAGTGAGCCGCGGTTCCGAAACCGGACCGGAACCAGAACCGGCAGGACTCACGGGTCGGTCAAACAGCATGACCTCCCAGAGGACCTCGGCCACGTCGGGCAGCGTGTACGGCGGCAGGCAGAAGCAGCAGGAGTGCAGCAGCTGGTTGATGAGCTGCTGGCCGTTCTGCTCCATGGCCTGACCAATCAGACGCTTCCGCAGCGCAAAGTCCTCCTCATGCTGGGTGGCGAGAGAGAGAGAAAGATATGAACCCAGTGAACGGCACCGCCAGCTCCTCCTGGAGCCTCAGGCCCGGTTCTGGTTCCGACTCACGTCGTTGCCGACTCCGGTGTGGATCAGGTCTCGGATGAACTTCATGACGCTGCAGTTGGCGTCCCGGTGGTCGAGCGACGTGGCGGCGATGGCGCACTGGATGATGTGGACCACGATGCTGCTGCCTAGCAACGTGACGGGACTCCTCTGGACGAATCTGGGGACGGAGAGGACGTGAGGGGACAGTGGGACGGCGCTCTGATGTCTGTCCACCATGTCTCAATGATCGTCATGCCATGGTAAATTTATACGTCCAAAAGTTCATTGAGAAGCTCTGAGACGCTTCAGAACCTGCACCGACCCGCTGAGACGCTGCTCTGCTTCTGCTGCTTCATGTTTCAATCTGTTGCTACTTTTCTGAGTTTTGGCCTGTGGTGAAGTTTTAGTAGTTTACGGTGAACATGTGCAGCCAATAGGAAGCCAGGTGAGCTCACCTGGTGGCCAGTCTGAACAGGTCGTCCACAGTGTCCGGATGGTTCCTCAGGCTGTTGGGTTGCTCCAGCAGCTGGAAGGTGGGCATACACAGCGCCTGTAGGACACACAGTGGCTCCTGGTCATTGGCCCGGCAGGGGGTGTGGCCTAGATCAGGTGAGGGAGGCTTACCTGCAGCATGTCCAGCAGCCCCTGCCTGCAGCCCTCCTCCATGCCGTACTCGTCCACCAGGATGCTGCCCAGGTACAAGAAGCAGGAGTGCGGGTACACCTGGTAGACGCTCACCATCTGGAGGACATGAGCGCCCTGTCAGCGTCGCCATGGCAACCTACAGACCCCCTTCTGACGGCGACTCACCTGAGTGACAAGCGGCTGGAGCAGAGAGGCGGAGCCTTTCCCGACACAGCGCACGGCGAAGCGCAGGCAGCGGCAGCAACGCTCCACGATACGATTATCAGCCTGGTGGGCGTTGAGCGTCTCCGACAGGACGGGCCAGATCTGGGGGGAGCGGGGGGACAGGTTGGGACAAGTTTGGACAAGTTGGGCCATGTGGGGTCAGGTTGGGACAGGTAAAGCCCAGGTGTGCGGCGCCTCACCTCCTGGATCACCTTCTGGCACGGGTGCGTCTGGCCGTTCTCCACGATGGGGTTGGTGTGTCTGAGGACGAGACGATGCGTTCACTGTCTGTGGCGGCAGTGGGATTCTTCCTGCAGCTCCACTCACCTGAAGATGACGGCCAGTCGGTCCAGCCACGCCGTCGGGTCGGCCGACTTCCCGTTCCTGGACCGCTCCGCCAGCAGCTGCGGGGACAGAACCCAGTCGGACCGGTTCCGGCTCGGCGGCGCCGGCCCGAGCTGGAGCACACTCACCTTCTTCAAAGCCAGAACCTGAACGGCGCACAGGTCGCTGAGGCACTCCGCGATCTTCTCCAGAGGCAGCCGGGCCAGAACCAGCGCCGTACCTGCACAGGTAATAATCAGAGTCACAGCCGGACCGGCCAGAACCGGCAGGTCCAAACGGTGCCTAAAGCAGAGCTGCTGGAGGTTCCGGGTCCAAACCCAGCTGCTTCCCTTCAGAGCCGACTACGAAGCTATATCACTGCATCGCCACGGCAACGCGATTTCTGCCCATCAGAAGCTGAACTGGGCCGGGCTCCTGGAGGAGACCCAGACCCCTGACCCAACCCGGTTCTGCCTGAACAGAACTCAGCTGGTTCATGAGGTTCTGCTGCTCAAAGTAAAAGTTCTATTGGACCCGCCCAGGAAGCTTTGGGACATTAAAGGACGATTCTGTTATTAAACTGAAAATTAACCACATTCAACACAGAATATAAAAACGAATTGGCTAAAAATCAGGAACACAGCAGATTATTTCTGATCAAAGACTGATGTCAACCAGGTGAAGCTAAAACTGCCAGTAGAGCTAAATGCTAAATATTTCTATTCATTGTTCAGTTTGAACTCAGGCGGTCCGTTAGCCAGGAGATGTAGCTGTTAGTAATTCAGTGCAGCAGAGGGAAAATAAGGCAGAAAAACCAGTGAAGAATAACTAAATATCGTCTTGTGTCTCAGACTCGTTGCCATAGCAATTTACAACAATGCCAATAATACCAGGGTTCAACATCAAAAACACGCACACATTTCATACACAAAGAAGAAAATATTCAGTCATTTACATTGTTTTTTATTCTGGGATCCTTAATATGCTGTGGTAGCTGTAAGCTAATTGGCTAATTTAAACTCCTGATAATCTGTCAGATTTGGGTTGACGGATCCTTTTTTTGTCCTCAACTTAAAACTCAGTGAATCCAGCAGCATATCTACATGTTATGATTGTCAAAGTCAAGCTAGCATACCTGAACGAGTTTCCCTGGCTGTTCCTTAGAACCTTGTTACCCAGTTAGTGTCGCGCTGAAAACCTTCGGGGTTTAGAGAGTTCTGGGCCAGCTACAACCAACTAGCGCCAGCTAGCAGCTTTGTGTCCTCCAGCAGAGAGACGGGGGCGGGGCTTAACGTGTGACATCACGCTGCAGCCAGTTAATGATTAATCAATGACTAAATTAATTGTTTTATAATCGATTTATGGTTTTAACCGTAGTTGAGATTCTTTCTACAGCCGGATCAGAACCAAGCCTTCTGACCCGGTACCTTTGAGGAGGCCCACGGCGGCCTCGGTGGACAGGGCGAAGGAGTCGAGGGAGCGGGCGATGTCCAGCAGCCCCTGGAAGTGCTGGGCCATGTGGTCGCGGCACACAGAGCAGATGTTGTGGATGGCCTTGGCCGCCGCCGACGCCAGCGGCTTCTCCCTCAGGCCCTTCATCAGGTAGTTCAGAACCGGGTCTGGAGAACACAGAGCCGGATCAGAACCGTCGGCTGGTTGGAGCCGGCGGGCCTGGACCGACCCGGTCCGGTCCACCTACCCAGGAAGCGCGGGTTCCGGTCCACCACCTCGCTCATCTCCCCCACCAGCTCGATGCTGGTGTAGCGCACGGCCATGTGCACGCTCTCCGGCAGCAGCACCACCTGCTGGAGCACCTCGGCCACCGTCGGGTTGTTCTCCCTGCAAACAGGCGGCGTCAGCGCTCTGGGCCTGGTTCTGACCCGGTTCTGCTTGGCAGCGGTACTCACGGGTCGACGCTCTTGGCGATGGAAGCCATGATGAAGAGGACGGCCTCCGTCACCTCCCAGGACGGGTTCCCGTCCTTCAGGGTGGAGTACAGCTGGAAGACAGAGCATGCCGTCAGCAGGAGGCCAAACCGGGCCGGAACCGGGCCGAGGTTCCTTTGGTACCTGAGAGAAACACTCCATGGAGCCGACCAGGAAGATCACGTCCTTCACCAGGTCCGATACTCTCATCCTGAACTCCCCAAAGTCGTCCGTTTCTTCCGGGATTCCCTCCTGTGGAGCGAAGCAAACCTGGTTCAGAACCAGGCCAGAACCGGGTCACAGCAAGCCGGTCCCGGAGCCTTACGTGGTCCGGGTCGAGCTGGCAGTGGCGGGCCAGGCAGTGCAGCAGCCGCTGGATGTACGGCCGGAAAACGCCGTGCAGGTTGGCGTCGTTGATCTTGTAGAGATGCTCGCCCAGGCGGTACCAGAAGTTAAAGGAGATCTCCACAACCTGCAGACAGAACCGGGTCAGAACCACGCCAATTGGACCTCCACACAGAACCCTGGTTCTGTTGATAAGCCAGTTTGGACCGGTTCTGTTCCTTCAGACCCCAACAGGTTCTGACCTGGATCAGTTCAGGCTGCTGAACCCTGCCAGAACCAGAACCCGACCCGGTCCAGAGTAGCCATCAGATCCACTGACTTAAAGGAGCTCAGGGTTTCAGCAGATTTGCAGTTTTCTGGAAGTTTGCTCCAGAGCTGCAGGGCATGCGGTTTCTATGAACCAGAACCAGAACCAGCAGACCTGAGCGGTCTGGTATCAGCAGATCTTTAATCTATCGAGTGATTTATAATCAGTTATACTAAATTCTCTAGTCAGAGCGCGACCTCTGCCTATGACCCCTGATGAGTTTACTGCCCAAATCAGATCAGGATTGCCGGTAGCTCTAACCGGGCCCGGTCCGGTTCCGGTACCTCGTACTGCGGGTGTCCGGCGCAGATCAGCAGCAGCTCCAGCGTCCTCAGGTCGCCCATGCCCTGACCCGGCGTCCGGACCGTCGTTTCCAGGAACGTCTCGCAGAGCTCCGTGAAGATCCGGCAGTAGTTCAGCACCCTGTGGACACAGAGCGGCCGTTACCGCGGCGACCGGTCTCCGGGCCGCCGCCGGGCCGGCCGGAACCTTACTTGTCCAGGTCCTCGCGGGCCACGGCCATGTGGTAGGCCGTCTCCAGCGTCAGCACGCCCTGGAACAGCTGCAGCGCCAGAGCCACGTTGGTGTCCACGCTCTCGATGGCGTACAGCGCCGAGCACACGCAGTCCGACGCCGCCTCATGCAGGTTGGTGGACGTCTCGTCCCTCTGCTGGGACACGGAGCGGAACCCGTCAGAGTCTGGAGACCTGGACCGGGACCGGGAGCCAGAACCGGGACTCACCAGGATCTGGAACAGAACCATCAGCAGCTGGTTGCTGGCCATGAAGTTGCTGTCCAGGACGCCCAGGTTGAACCAACTGCCCAGGCAACGGAACACCTTGATGAGCATCTTCTCATCGCCGCCCGCCTTCTCCACACAGGACGTCTGGGGACGGGGTGGGCCGGGGGGACAGGGACGTTAGAGAGACACGTGGAGGACAGAGGTTCCAGCAGAGACAGATCAGGCGCCCCCTAGTGACTGGACGTGTCCCTACCAGCAGGGCGATCACGGTGTTGGAGTAGAAGGCCAGATCCTCGATGATCTCGGTGCGGCGGTTGGCGCCGATCCGCAGCGACCGGCTGTGGACTTCCTCCGGCAGGACCGTCAGGATCTCGATGAGGAACGGCATGGAGCCCACGTCCTCGTTGTACCTGAGGGGGCGGAGCCACACAGCGGGGTCAAAGGTCGGCCGGGTGGCACAAACACAGAGCGGTGAGACGGCGAGCGTTCCTACTTCTCTATGAGCGTGTGAACGCAGCCCTTCCAGGACGCCATCTGCAGGGCGAGGTCAGCGATGGCCAGGGCCAGCTGCAAGACAGGACCGGATCAGACTGGGGCCATTACCGGGCCTGGACTGGGCCAGGACTGAGTCAGAACCAGGCTGACCGGAACCACTGATGAAGCTGAACATTTGAAATAATGTTACAGAGAACTGATCCTGAATTGGTGCCGTCCTTCCATCAGGCTTCAGTCAGAGGCGTTGTAACACAGGCTGCTACAGGAAACCACATCACAAACTGATGATGCTCAGATTCTTCTGTAATCCAGATTATTGCTGTAGATTACAGGATGTTAAGGCCTGGATGACAGATGTTTTTGGATCAGAACTTGATCAGTCGATTATTGATCGGGATCACATGATCCTCCAGTGATGAAGCTTTTAACCAGGATGTCATTTAATCCCACAGGAAACAAGTTTGTTTCCTCATTTAATCTCCTGAATATTGCATAAATGATAAACCTCCTGATAATCTATAACCTAATCCATTGATCTGTTGCCTCAGGCTGAACTCTTGAGTTAAAATCCTTCAGCTGATCCAAAACACTGGAGCAGAGTTCTGATGCCAACCAGAACCAGATCCCATTTCTGCTGTTTGGATTCACGGCTTCCTGATAATTCAGATTATAATCTCAGATTGTCACACAGAAAGCCTTAATAACCAAACTGCTGCTTTCTCCTACTACTCTCCGCCCTCCTGGGGGCGGGGCTTACCTGAGTGACGATGATGGGCGACAGGTCTTTGAGGTTCTGGATGTGGGTCAGCAGGGAGTCCCGCAGTGCATTATGGGTCTCTGGAGGAAGCTCGTAGAAGGAAGTCTGGATCTTCATCTTCATGGTCTGTGCGGCGAAGTAACACGACTCCACATCCTGCTTCAGCTGCAGCAGCTGGTCCGAGATCTCCCAGGCGAACATCTGCACAGGACAGGAAGTTATGTCACTGAGCCGCAGGGGGCGGGGCTTAAGCATGAACCGGCCCAGCCGTTCATCGTTTAGCAGAACAGAACAGAACTGAGCCAGATGATCCATCAGAACCGGGTCGGGGCTGATCTGCTACGGAAGTCCTCTGTGACCCCGGCGCTTAGGGTTAGGGTCAGAAGGTCAGAAGGTCAGACCCGACACATTTTGAATCCAGAGGAGCGTCTAGAGCTGTTCTCCAGGATGTGAGAGAGCAGCAGACATGGAGCTAAAGACTTTTAACATCTAGACCAGGGGTCACCAACACGGGGCCCGCGGACCCCAGGTCGCCTGAGGGGACACTGTCATTAGGGAGCACTGCCAAAGAAATTATTTGATTTAATCTTTGTACATTGAAGTAATAACATTTGTTTAGATTTAGGGTTTTAAAAAAGGAAATGATCAAAATGTTTAAAATAAATTGCTTTATGTATAAAACTCTTTCCTAGGGTTAAAGTTCAGAACTATGAACAGACACCTGCAGGATTTTATCGGAGGGCAGCAGCGCCTGCAGCTGCACAAACTCTGTGAACATTGAGATCTTCCTTCAGGTGAAAAAAGAAACAAATCATTTCAGAAATTTTTATTATTTAACCCTCTTTACTATTAACAAAATTGTGGAGAAAAAAAAAGATCTTTTGTGCCAAAACATCTTGTACATCTGTGTGAGTCTCTGGGGGTCAAAGGGCACCCCAAGCCTAAATCTTTTTGGTCAGTTTACTTTTATTTGGCAGCTTGGTGCTTTTTCTTTAAGCTAAAAATGAATGACAGGAGTTTGAGCCTCTGTGGTTCTAAGAGCGGTTTGGATCCCAGCAGATCTTTTTACTGCGTCGGTTCTGGCGGGTCGCCGGTTTATGAGCTTCTTTGACGTTTCTCGAACTGAAGAGCTGATGGGACACCTGTCAGCTGACATTGTGCTAAGACTGCGGGTTAAACAATTTAATCTAGACGAATTTAATCTATCCAAAGTAGAGTAGAAATTAATCAAACATTGTTGCTTCACCTTCTCGTCCTCTGGACGTCTGACACCACCTGAACCTGGAATCTACACTCTCCTTTCTGTGAACCAGTAGGGTTGGCTCAGCTTCTATGTCTTTATTATTTAGCATCGTCTGAAAACAAAATGTCTCTTGTGGTTTAGCTTTGTGCTGATTTTTGTGCAGTGGGGAGGTGGTTGTGCTGCTGCAGGTCAGGTGCAGTGACAGTTTTGTGCTACCCTCCGATCTGTCGGACCTTTCTTTTTCCCCCCCGACGCTGCTCAGTTCGCAAAACCACAAAAAAAGCTAATAAACCGGCGACCCGCCAGAACCGCACACTGTAAACAGCTCAGATGGGATCTTAGAACTTTGGGAGGTTCAAACTCCACTCATCATTTTTAGCTTACAGAAAAACACCAGCCCCTGAAATAAACAAAAGCAAACAGACCAATCAGATTTTGGCTTTGGCGTGCCCTTTGACCCTCACAGAGTACACCTCTGTGTGTACAATATCTTTTGACACAAAAGATATTTTTTCTCCACAATTTTGCTAATAGTAAAGAAGGTGAGATAATAAAACAATAACTATTCTTTTCTTTTTTTTAAAGGAAATTTTCTAGGTACTCAGTGTGTCCAGCTGTACAGCTGCAACAATTCAGACTCTCAGTCACTTGTGGACAATTTAGAATCACACAGAAAAGCTCCGGAAAGGGAATCAAACTTACAACTCTGAACTAAGAACTTCTGATCACATAATAGCAATTAACCATATCTGCCATGGTAAATTATTACTAATAACTGTTGTTAACATTAATATGATCAGGCAGCATATAATCATATATACATATATGTATTATTGTTATAAAGGCTGAGCCAAGAATATTTATGTCTGTATCAAACAAGTAGCCATTCGTGTTACTCTGTTCCCGTGAAGTAGCTCCCAGTCTCAGAAAGGTTGGTGAACCCTGTTCTAGAGTTTTCCTGAACACCTTCATGATCAGCAGGACGTTTACTCCTGGACCGTTTCTACAGGGGAACCATGGCAGCAGGCTTCACCTTCAACTACAGACACTATTACTAAGGAAACCGTCCTGAATGCCGAGCCGAGTTCAAGCGCCCTGACCCACTTTCTCCCCCGAATCTCTGGATCTCGTCTCAGACCTTCTCCAGGTGATCCGGAAGCACTTTCAGGTAAATCCTGACGATTTTGGCTGAAGTCTGGCTGAGCTGTCAGTCACAGCAGCACCAGGCCTGCTGGGAATTAATCTGCTGGTTCCGCATAGACTCAAACATTTTAATCATAAAACTGATTTTTAGTGATTTATTGAACTGATTTAATTTAAGTTTCGCCCTTTAAATGCCGGATAAAGTGAAAAAATGACCGGTTCTGTTTCTGTTTTGATCCATTCATTCCGTTAGCTTAGCCACCATGCTAACAGGAACAGGAGCTCCTCTGAGACTGCGCAGCTTGCCACACCTGTCCGCTTCCCCCTCAGGTAACTCATTAAACTCGAACCGAACCCTCGCCAGACCCAAACGGAACCATTCCCCAGGGCTCTCACCGATCTCTGCAACTCTCCGAGCCACAGCGAGGCTCGTTCCTTCCCGGACGGATCCGGGTCGTGGTACAGGGCCTGGACCGCCTGGTAGACCAGCGTCAGGCTCGGTTTACCCCCCTCCATAGCGGCCTCGACTCAGGCTCCCGTAAGGCAGATGGTTCGGTTCGGCTGAGGAGCTAAAAAACCCAAAAACTACCAAACGGTCCGAGTACCGACCGCCATCTCACACAGGCTCTTCCGGGGACAGCCTGAATCCTGTTCCGACTGGAAACACGAGCAAAGTATTTGTTCCTCTCTGCGAGACAGGAAACGAGTTCATTGAAGACCAGAATCGGAACCAAAATCAGTTTCATTCGCCAAATTTGGCGAATGAAACTGACTGACTGAAGGCATTTAAATTATAAGCATAGAAAAAAAACTCAGTGTTTTTATTTCCTGTAAAAAGAAAAAAATATATCATACATACATAGATACATACATACATACATGTGCGTGTATGTATAAACACATTTTTGTGTGTGTTCAATTATTCCTCAGCATGATCTGGGGTTGAAGTTGTTTTCAGTTCTTACATAAACATAATTAATTCAATTTAATGAGAGAATGAGTCCACCCACCTCATCACCACATTCCCAAGTGCAGGAAAGAGGAAGAGAAGATCCCACTCAGAAGGACTAAGACAGGGAGGTGCTGGGAGCCCATTATTATTATTATTATTAATAGGGTTAGGGTTAGGGTAAGGGTATTGTTGTTGTTGTTGTAGTTCATAAATAATTCGACTCCTTTTTGAATTGAGTTTATTTCTATAGTTCCAATTCACAACAAATCTCATTTCAAAGCATTTTACAAAAGAATATTTCAGTTCACACACATGTACAGCTGCTGGTCATAAAATTAGAAAATTTTTAAGACCAATTTTTAAAAATAATTTTTAGAAATGTTTGCCAATAGGACAGTGTGATCATGTTCAGCTCTCAGTGCTGAGTTCTTCCTTCTGCCTGGTTTACTGCAGCCACACTGCGCGGCGTCCGTCAGTCTGCGGCGTCAGTCGGCCTGCGGTGCTGCTCAGGTGTTATCAACAGTCCAGGTTGCTCTGCTTGTGGCCTTCAGCTCTAATGAATCGTCGGTCTGGTGGTCACCAGTTTGCACCTTAAACTGGGTTCTGGACTCTGTGTTCTGGATCCAAGTCCTGCTGAAAAATTAAATCTGCATCTTCATAAAGTTGGTCAGCAGCAGGAAGTACTGGTAGAGGTGCTTTGACCTTTGACCTCAGAAAACACAGTGGACCAACAGCACCAGATGACATGGCACCAAACCATCACTGACTGTGGAAACTTTGACTAGACCTCGAGCAACACGAATTCTGGCGCTCTGCTCTTCCTCCAGACTCTGAGAGGAAATGAAGAATTCACTTCATCCACAGAAGAGAGCAGCAGTTTGTGTTCAGTCCAGGTGAGACGTTTGTTTCTGGTTCAGGTCTGACCTGAAGAATGCGACAGCTGCCACCAGGTCCGTCCGTCTGATTCTCTCTGAATCTCCCTGATATTTTAAAGGGTTTGTTTCCTGATTCTCTCCAGGAGGTTTTGCTGATTGTCTATTTCATGGTTTCCTTCCCTTCACCTCCATGAATGTGTTTGAACTCTGAACTCTGATCAGCCAGTCTCTTTAGCAATGACCGAAAGAAGCCGGCTGTGTCTTGTCCTCTAGTGCAAGATGTCAGAGGTCATCTTTTGGACAAATGTCAGGTCAGTCATCCACATTCAGAACTGGACTGAGAGACCATTTAAAAGCGTTTGCAGTTGTTTGAATGAATTATCTGATTAGTGTGGAGCAACAACTGCTTTAAGTATTGAACCTTTTAAAAATATTCTAATTTTCTGAGATATCAAATTTGTGATTTTCATTAGTTGGCAGTTATTTCAACACCAAAAGAAATGAAATACATCAGTCTGTATGACTGAAGGAATATTACACATAAGTTTCACTTCCTGAGTGGAATTACTGATCTATTTGTTCATGATAGTCCAATTTTATGAAGAGCCCTGTACATTCCTTGTTATCTTGATGCTCAATTAATAATTCAAAGTAGGTAAAAAAGTTTCTGTCTAATGAAACCCAGTCAAGCAGGTGGGTTCAGGTCCAGCCCAGCGCCATTCCTGCTCCAACTCACCTGAATCGGATGATCGGTTCGTTACTAGGCCTGTCTGAGCCCATCAGGCCTGCTGGAGTCGGGATGCAGGACGGCTCTGGACGACTGGACCTGAGCGCCTGTATTAACCCGTAGCATTACTCTTCCTGAACAGCAGGGGGCGACAATCACTCGCGTTGTGTCTTTACAGCAATCCCTCATGCAGAGGATGAAATTATTATTATTCAAGGGCGTAGGTTTGGTCTAAGTTTTGGTGGGACCTTACAACTTACTGACCAACTCCCCCCCCCGCGCCCCTCCCGCACCAACCATTTTGACCAGTGATAACCTGGTTTGTATTCACACCAGCTTAACTTAATTTAAGACTAACACTTCAAATGCCATATTTACTGAGATAATTTCACAGTATATTACATATCTGAGAACTAACACCTCACCTGGAGCCCTGAAGCTCCAGCCACCTCTCCATCGTTCTGCTCTGCCCCTTGCTCTGCTGTCTGAGTATCCTATGTGAAAAAATATTACATAATTAACAGACCTATTCTACCTCACATTCAGTGCTGACCTTACTAAACACCGGACTTTACAACAAATGCGTTGCGTGATAGATATCTAACTTATGGTTCCACTCACTGTACTTACAGCCGAGGTAGCGAAATAACTTCTAATGTCTGTCGTCCTTTTCTTTTTTGGTCTCGGAGACTCATAATAAATGTCAAACTCAGAAGGAGACGCGTTCACTTTCAGCTCCATGGACCAAGTTTCCGTTCCGCGTGTGTCCAGCTGGCCGCCGCCTGTTGCAGCCAATCAAAGAACGTAGATCCACGTTCTTTGAGCCAATAGCGGGTCGTCATAGTTCATAACAGCGAATTTTAAAATGAATGCTACCACTGCGTAGTATATTGAAATATTAAACTAATTAATGTAGATTTTCATTTATTTATTTTGTTTTTGTTAAAAAATACTTTTTTTTTTATTAATATGGCAAAAATTGGTCGGGACTATTTTATATCCCTTGAATATTGGTCGTGACATGTCATGACCGTCCATACCCAAACCTACGGCCATGTTATTGTTATTGTTGTTATTATTATTATTATTATTATTATTATTATTATTATTATTATTATTATTATTATTATTATTATTATTATTATTATTATTTAGTAGTAGTAGTATCAGTAGTAGTCCCATTAATTCATTATTAGTAATAATATTGATCCATCAAGATATGAGCAGCAGCTCAAACCTCTCGGGTTCAGATCAGTTCTGGTCTCTGCAGCGTCCAGGATGATAACAGATCCTGATCCTGATCCTGATCCAGTTTCAGTTTCTGATCCGGTTTCTGATCCACAGACAGAAAGCTCTGATTGTTTAATCTCCTGTTTCTCTAGTTTCTACAAAATTCTGGAGTGGGATTCCACTCGGACTGCTGCCAGGATCTCTGGGCTTTCACGGCTCCTGTGGGAAATCCTGACCCCACAGAGACTCGGTCCTCCAGGTCATGACCTGTCAGGTAGAAAGTCCCTGATGCTGCGGAGGGACAGAGTCCCTAAAGCAGCGCAGCTTCATTATTCAACATTCATCCTAGGTTAAGGAGCAACTGCAAACATTAAAAACAAAAATCCTCCAGAATCACACAGAGAGGCTTTATTCACATTTTATTCCCGCACTCCAACATCAATCAGCTGCAGAGAACCAAACCGCGAAACACCTGATCATACCTGAACACCTGAGACCTGAGCCACCGCAGAGAGGCTCCAGCGAACTGAGGTCGTATCATACCCATGCTCGAGCGTTCACAGCCTGGTTACGATACAGCCTCGGCTCCGAAGGAGAACCTGGAGGAGAACCAGCAGCAGACATCCTCATGAGGAAGATGAAGTGATGAAGAGGCAGAGTTGCGGGAGTTGCGCTGCCGCTCCGCATCCTGCTGACCTCCTGCTCGGAGTGGAGCAGCAGCAGCAGGAGCAGCAGGAGGAGAACCAGGAGCTGTGGAGTCATTAGAGTCTAAGCTCTTTGTTTGCGGGATTGGGCCGGATTAAGGTGGATGACCCGCTCAGGTAGGTCTTAACATCCGGATTAGACCTGAAGTCACGGAAAAGTAAAGGTTCTTATTGGGTTTTACCGGCCAGCCAGCTGCTCTTCATCGCTGATCCTCTTCATCAGTTTACTGCTCGATGCGCAGCATTTTACAGTCCAAGCAGAAACACTGGCAGCACAAAATACTTCTTTAATAACTCACAGGTATGAAAAGCATTTATTCAGTGGTTTTCCCATAAGAAGAAATTGGAAGCGAATTAAGAAAAACTATTGATCAAAAATAATTCAGATCATTTCAAATAACAACCCAGTTAAATAAGGGACGTGTTGATGAAAAGTGCGTGATTAGCGTGGATCCTGGAGAAAACCGTTATATCGTGTTAATCTGGAGATCAGTGTGTTTGTTGAACAGATTGATAATCCCGGAAGTCAAACCTCTTCCACTGCAGATTGTCCCAGTCATTTCAAATAAAACTTATTTTCTCCAAAAAAAGTCGGACTAGTGGAAGTTTTCATGAGGAGAATCTCAGATTCAACCTCTAAAACCAAACTGTGTCTGAAAACAAACTTCTTGTTTGACCGGGATGAGTTTTGTGATGCGAGTCTGTTTTCATTGTGTCTTCTCCGTAAGAAGATTAAAGCGTCAGAAGAATTTAATCCGTAAAGTTTGGGAAAAGCCGGCCGGATTATCTTTGCTCTAAGTGGTTTATGGGTGTATATAAAGAGGCTGAAGACGCTCGCTGAGGTCGGAGGAACTCAGGGTAAAGATGGGAAAACATTTTCACCTGTACGAGAACATCTCCAAGGTGGACCCCTTCGAGGGGTCCCAGCACTACCTGGCCCCGGCGTGGGCCTTTCACCTGCAGGCGCTCTTCATGGGCTTCGTCTTCTTTGTGGGAACGCCGCTGAACCTGCTGGTCCTCCTGGCCACGGCCAAATACAAGAAGCTCCGAGCTCCTCTCAACTACATCCTGGTCAACATCTCCTTCGCTGGCTTCATCTTTGTCACCTTCTCCGTCAGCCAGGTGTTTGTGGCCAGTCTGAGGGGCTACTACTTCCTGGGCTACACCTTGTGTGCATTGGAAGCGGCCATGGGCGCTGTGGCAGGTATGGCCGACAGGTGAGAGGTCCGGGCTGGTGGATGAAGGTAGCTGATGATGATGTTCTTCCTGCAGGTCTGGTGACATCCTGGTCACTCGCCGTGCTCTCCTTCGAGAGGTACTTGGTGATCTGTAAGCCGTTCGGAGCCTTCAAGTTCGGCAGCAGCCACTCTGCCGCCGCCGTGGTCTTCACCTGGTGCATGGGGGTGGGCTGCGCCTCACCGCCTTTCTTCGGCTGGAGCAGGTAGGTCTGCCACCACTGACAGAGCAGCTTCTGGCGCTTCCTCTGGCTGATGGGATGCTGTTGTGTGCAGGTACATCCCGGAAGGCCTGGGCTGCTCCTGTGGACCCGACTGGTACACCCACAATGAGGAGTATGGCTGCACCAGCTACATGTACTTCCTGCTGATCACCTGCTTCTGCATGCCTCTGTCCATCATCATCTTCTCCTACTCGCAGCTGCTGGGCGCGCTGAGAGCCGTGAGTACATCACTGCTTGCTCAGGCCAGGAAGTCAGGGCTTCTGCTCAGCAGTTCAGGAAGGATGAGGCAGTGGAGCAGAATGGAGACCACAGCTGGTTCTGATGCAGCCTCTCCTAACTTCCTGTAGGTTGCGGCGCAGCAGGCAGAGTCCGCCTCCACCCAGAAGGCTGAGAAGGAGGTGTCCAGGATGATTATCGTGATGGTGGGCTCCTTCGTCACCTGCTACGGCCCCTACGCCCTGACGGGCCTCTGGTACGCCAACTCAGAGGAAGTCAACAAAGACTATCGGCTCGTCACCATCCCGGCGTTCTTCTCCAAGAGCTCCTGCGTCTACAACCCGCTCATCTACGCCTTCATGAATAAACAGGTGAGCAGGACCGCCTGGTCCCTCCAGACATGTCCTTCCCACTCCTAAAGCATCAGGATAACTTCCTGCTTCCTGTCTTCCAGTTCAATGCTTGCATCATGGAAATGGTGTTTGGGAAGAAAATGGAGGAAGCTTCCGAAGTGTCTTCAAAGACTGAAGTGTCCACAGCTTCATAATGTTTGGAGCAAAACTCAGAAGGACATTTGACTTCCCCAAAGGACTTTTAAAGATCTGAGTTCAGAGGATCCACAGGAACAACCAACATGTAAATACAGTTTATATAAAAGACACCAGATGATATTTTATTGTAGAATGCATTTGTTTAGATAAAAGCAACAAAAAACAACAATAATAATAATAAAAATCTATTCAATTTATTGTCTGCTTGTCCTCAATTCTGCAAAAATACAAGTTGTGTCTTCAAACCAACAAAACAGTCAGCAACAGTAGGCGAGGTAGGAACAGATGGAGGCGGGTCCAAACCAGAGAAACAGTTCTGTAGAACAGCTGAGAGTTAAACAAGCTCACCAACAGAACCGGGTTGATGTGAAACCAGGAAGAGCTACAACAGCCACCAGGGGGCAGAGCACCGAGGACCTGGCGGTACCAGGGCAGGGGTCCAACCCAGACTGGCTGGTACTGCGCTGTTATCTTCTGCTGCCCTCTGGTGGCCATTTGAGGTGTGGGAGCTCTGTATGAACCTGACTGCTTCCATCCAGAACCAACATCTGAGCACTGACACTCTCCTTCAGTTCAAAGGTTAAAGGTCAGACTGTGAGCGGTGACACATGGAGGACAGGAGGGGAAGTAACTGCTAATTAATGCTAATTAATTAATTAATTAATTAATGGGGTTAGAGGTCAGAACCTAACAAGCTCCATCTCAGGTAATCCCATGATGCCTAGCTGGTTGTTTGGACAGAGATTTTCAGCCCAGCTGTAAGGCACGATGGTGGAGGGCTGATGATGTGGGTTGGTCTTTGAGTGGACCATGGAGCAGTACCTTTGAACTGAGGGAGGTTGTATGTTCTTTTGGTTTGCTTGTCCCAGCTTGGAGCAGAACCAGACTTAGAGTGGAATAATCCTTCAGGTCTTCCTCAGGCAAACATCTGCCAGGCAGACCAGATCAGAACCAGGAGCAGAACTTCTCTCCTCTACAGGTCAGTAATAAATTAGCGATGGACTCGGGGTGTTTCTAGAACTCATCGTGTCGCAGCAACGCCTCGCCGTAGTTCGTCACCTGGCTTCCCACAAACAGGTCAAACTTGTTGAGGATTTCCTCCTTGGTCAGTCTCCCGTCCTGGACACAGACAGACGATGGTCAAACAGAACCGGACCCGATGCCGGCACCAGATGGACTCGCACCCACCTTGTTGGAGTCGGACTCGTACAGCAGGTGTTTGGCCTCGGCGATGGCATGATCGTAGTCTGCCGGGAGGATCCAGTCCAGAGTTTCCTCCCGGTCCATCTTCCCATCCTGGTTCTTGTCTCTGAACTCTGAGAACTGCTGACGCTCCGAGGCGACCCACTCCGGTTCCTCCAATCCGTTCTCTGCGGTGAACATGTCACCTGGCAACATGAAAGGTAAGAGAGGAGGATCAAAGATGAACGGATCTCTGGATCTACTGCCAAGAGAGTCCAGAACAAGGAAACACAGAAACACACAGGATGTCAAGAAGGAATATGAATGCAGTTTCCAGTGGACCAGAGAACCATATAGATGGAGGGAATCAGGATCCTGGTTGGAGGAGCTGCTCCTCACTGAGAGTTCTGATGGTTCTGGATTTGCCATCAGACCTCCAGGTGGACCCAGAATTGCTGATCTGACATTTCTCCTCAGATCAGCGGGCCAGGATGGGTTAGTGCTCCAGTAGTCACATGACCCCAACCAGGAGCGGTCATGTGACCCAGCCGGGGTCATGTGACCAAGGGTCAGTATGAAGGTCAGCCCTGAGCCTGTCTGCAGATTCGTTACCGATGTACTCCTTGAGGTCGATGAAGCCATCTCCGTTCTTGTCTATGTCTTCCATGGTTTCCTGCGGCAGCGGAGAGCCAGGTTACACTGAGGATAGTCATCTGAACGCTGCATCTTGTCCTGATGCTGGCCCTACCTGCACCACCACATGCTTCATGTAGTCATGGTTCTCTGGGTGGAGGAAGGCCATGAACTCCTGCCGGTTTGCACTCAGGTCTCCGTCCCTGTTGGCGACCTTGAAGCGCCTCTCGTCCCTCGCCATCATGTGGGTGTAGTTGTACTCCGTCTCTGTCAGAGGGCCGTCTGGAAGAGGTTGGTCAAGGTCAGAGGTCCCAACGCGTTTCATGGACTGAGTCTGATCTGCAGTTGCTTACCCAGGTAGCTGCCGTACGTGACGTTCCTGTACTCGTCCCAGCTGATCAGGCCGTCCCGGTTCAGGTCAAACTCGCTCCACTGGCGCTCAACGTCTTCAAACATGTGCCTGCTCTGGACGGCCTCGATCCAGAGCCTCAGCTCGTCCTCCGAGACAAAGTCATCCTTGTTGCTGTCAATCCGATCCACGATGATGCTGCGAGACAAACAGGGAGCAGAGATCAATGCTGGCGTGTAACACACATTACACACACACAGGCTACTGATTGGCTGGGAATCAGGAAGTGCCAAACAGCACATTCCCAGTTTATCTGCTGGGATATCTTCAGGAAACATGTGGCTGAACTGGTTTTATTTCACCACCTTTCAGTGTTTTTGCTGAAATCAAACAGGTCTCCTTTGAATCGAGCGGTTTGGTCGGTTTCAACCAGTGACGTGCGGTCAGGGGAGGCAGGTGAGGCAGTGCCTCACCTGCCATCATGGAAAGAAAGAAAATATATAATCATAAAGTAATTTAAATTGTTATATTCATCCGGTGGTTTGTACTAAAAAATATTTATTTTTCATGTAGCTTCACCAATTTCAATTTTTATTTGTTCAAAATCGCTGAATTTTCTTATTTTCCCATTCAAATGCTTGGAAGCGATGCCGGTGAGGCAGCAGCGAGCTCTGCCTCACCTTGGATTGCGCAACCCCTGGCTCTGCGCTGGCTGCTAAACGGAGAGAGCATGTTGCTGTACGGCGTCAATAAAATGGTTTAAACACATTTAATATCCATCCATCCATCCATCCATCCATCCATTATCTGAACACCCTTCTTCCCTAATGGGGTCGGGAGGGTTGCTGGTTCCTCTCCAGCTGCGTCCCGGGCGAGAGGCGGGGTCACCCTGGACAGGTCGCCAGTCTGTCGCAGGGCAACACAAAGACATACAAGACAAACAACACACTCACACACACACTCACACCTAGGGAGAATTTAGAGAGACCAGTTAACCTGACAGTCATATTTTTGGACTGTGGGAGGAAGCCGGAGAACCCGGAGAGAACCCACGCATGCACAGGGAGAACATGCAAACTCCATGCAGAAAGATCCCCGGCCGGGAATCGAACCCAGGACCTTCTTGCTGCAAGGCAACAGCTCTACCAACTGCGCCACTGTGCAGCCCCAAATTTAATATGTGAACTTATTTCCAATAATTTAGCTTATGTATATAATGTACAGTGCTTTTTGTCACCAACTGTGTTTGTGTAACGTGTTTCGTGTAATGAGCGATTATAAACGGCAGAGAACAGGTTCGAGGTGAGGCAGGCAGTTCTCTTGCCTCATGGCAGGGGGCGCTCAAGATCCCAGACGTTCGTCTTGTTCACTCCTCAACTGCCGAGTAAGTGACAGCGAGCTAGGCTAAACGATTCGGGAAGCAAGTCAAGTGCAGCGATAGATTATAATAGAGATAGTGATTTTTTTCCTCTCGCTTATCCCGACTTTCGACATGGATGACTACATTACAACACTAAAAAAGTTTTCTCAAGTGGACTTTCAATCGAAGCAGGAGATAATATGTGTGTTTTGTGAGCTACAGTTTGTATGTGTAAGGATGCAGAAGTGAAACATAACCTGTAAACTGCTGTCAATCTATGCATCTATTTGCAAATCTGATTCTGATGACGTCAGTGCCTCACCAGCTATGAACCTCACCGCACGTCACTGGTTTCAACCTCCATTAGAGGCTTTGGAAACAAAGCCTGGGAACAGTGGGAGGACTGGGAGGGGTTCCCAGATTTCCTCAGGGAACCTGGAGGATCGGCCCCACTCATAGGTGGGGTGGTATCATGGTCTGGACTTGGATCGTTGAAACCAGGCGTGTCCAAAGTATGGCTCGGGGACCATAGGTGGGCCTAAAAGTGATTTTGTGCGGCCCTGATCACAATGCAGAAATGGCTCAAATTTGATTTTCCAACTGGGCTGAAATTTGCATTTATGTGACTCCTTTTAAAAAGATACAGATGAATTCCAGGTTTTTTTTTAAATTGTCCACAAAAAGTCTCATCTTTTGTCAGCCATGTTTTTGTCTTTTACCTTCAGCTCTTAGAAACGTCCAGAGACACTTTGGTGGCGACCTGAGCTAAGGAACCCACACCCAGGAGCAGCCAACCTCAGGACGCCTCCATGGCCAATCAGCTGCTGGGAAAGTTAGTGAGAAGGAAAATCTCCAGACTGACCTGAGTCTGCGCTTGCTCTCACCAGGCGACAGGCGGTCAAAGGCCTTGGCCTCGTCTTGCCCGAGGAACGCCTCGTGGTCGTAGTCAAAGTTCTGCTTGTCGTCGTGTCGCAGCGTGCTGAGTGGTTCCTCCTGATGGACCCGGGGCCGCAGCTCTGTGGGCTTCCCATCGCTCCTGGCAACCAGGAGGAGCCAGCAGATCAACGCTGAGCGGATCATCCTGTCAGACTGACGCAGAGACAGAAACAGATCTAAAAACTATAGATGTGACTACCATAGATCTAAAACTATAGATGTGATCACATAGATCTAAAAACTATAGATGTGACCACATAGATATGATCAGCATAGATCATATCTATGCTGATCTCCTCCAGGAGCCTCTTCCAGCATCTAGCAGTAGTTTTCTAGCCGGTCACCAGCTCTGCTCTGGATCAGGCTGACCTCACGCTGACCTTTTATGGTCAATCAGGAAGTGAGCCGAGGTGAGGCTCCGTAGACTCACCTGACGCTGCTGCAGCCGTTCGGCTCTCCTCTGGTTCTGATCCGCAGAGCTTCTCCTCTCACACAGACAGCCCAACTTCTGGCCAATCACAGCCCGGCTGCAGCCACTCTCCTCATCTGATTGGTCCGCAGCGTCAGAAGGAGAATGAGGGGGAGAGGGGGGGAGGAGCTGCCACGTCCTCAGAGCAGAAACAGACAGAATCCGTCAAGCTTCAGTACCGGACCAAAACCGTCTGAGGTTCAGCAGCGGGTCATATGGGTTTCAGTGGTACCGTTGGGGTTCTGGTTCTGGTTTGTTGGGTCTCGTGGTTCTACAGAAAACAGCTGCTGGTTCCTTGAAAAGGTTTCAGGTTCATTTGGGCCGATCGGTTCCCAAAGGCCCAGATTAACAGAACCTTCAGCTAGAACTCTGAACTGAAGCAGGTTCTGGACGGACTTCTCTCCAGCAGGTCAAAGGTCATGCTGTGGGTGCCGTGATGTCACTCATCGTGTTAAAGTCCAGAAGAACATTCACGCATCAGAACCAGTCAGGTGTTCTATAGAACTATCTGAGGGTTCTGTTCTGGATGTGCTGTGGTGGCGTGGGGGTTAAGCACGGCCCACATAGGGAGGTCTTGGTCCTCGTCACGGGTTCGATTCCCGGCCTGGTGACTTTTGCCGCATGTCTTCCCCCTTCTCTCAAACCTTTAAAAAAACCCGGTTCTGTTCATCTCAGGATGTTTCTGATCTGATAACAGAAACTAATTTCTGCCTCACTTGGTTCTGGTTCTGGTTCTGGTAATACCAGGTCAGCGGTCCAGAACTTTATGGGCTGAAACCAGAACCGTTTATCTGTTCTTGATAAACATGGAGCCAGAGCAGAACTGGTTCTGATCCATTTTGCTGGTTCTGACCCAAACAGGAAGTTCTTATTTTCATCCAGTTCTGATCTCCATGGTTCTGACCCGGTATAGCGTCTCGGTACCAAAAAACCTGGAGAGTTCATTTAGTTTAATAATCTGTTCCATTAATGGCAGACTGAATTTGGACCTGGAACAATCTGTACGGGTTTCATGTTCTGACCCGTTTGAAGGGAAATATTTATTGTTTCAGGAGAAACTCAGAAAAAAAATACGATTTATAAACCTGGAGGGAAATAGGTCATGGCAAAAGGTTCTGAGTTTTGATTCTGGAGTGGTTCTGACAAAGATCCATAATTCAGCTTGTCAACCTGTTCAGGTGCTGTGCTGGTTCTGATCAGGTGGAACCAGATCCTGGTTCTGTTGGACCAGTAGAACATTTATCCACTTGTCAACTGTAGTCAATGAAGTTATTAGAGTTTGAATCCATGTCAGACAAATATACCGGCCCGGTTCTGGTCAGAACCAGGATCTGGTTTGGGCTCTGAGTTTCTCCACAGGGGTTCCCTTAGTTTTCTGAGCTCTAACTGCAGGAGCGTTCCTTCACGGAGAGAGAGGTTTACCCTCCACAGAACTTTGGTTCTGATCGGGTCGGTTTCCTCCAGAACCCGAGGACGGACTGGGAGACTCGGAACCTGAAGGAAAACACCGCAGCTCTGCCAGTCATTGGACTGTTTCGTTTTTGAACGGACCATTCAGCAGCAGGCAGTCCGGCGGTGTTTCTGGTCCGGGTGGAAACATCAGTGGTGTGTTTTAATCAGATGTGAGTAGCAGCAAAGGCAGATGGTTCAGTGCTGATGAGGTAAGGAAGCAGGTGAGTTCTCAACGGAACCATGAGGTCAGAACCTCTTTAAAGCTATTACCTCAAGAGGGTAACTGTAGCTCAAACGGACTTCACGTTGCTAGCTTTATGCTAACTGGTAGCTAGCTGTTATTCTCTCTCTGTAATAAAATCCTTCAGTTCGGCTGGGCGGTCGGTTCTGTAGAGACTAGGGTCCACTGAGGTGAAGCAGAATCTCGGTTCGGTTGTAATGCGCTGCTAGAGGTCAGTTACAACACAACAGGAATGTTGGATGGCCGCCGGGTGGCGCAGTGGCTCTCGCCATGGTCGCCATATTGGTCGGGTCAAGCGTCCGCCGCTCCTAAACAAAAAAAAAAACCCTAACCCTATATGGTTTTACATTTATAAATCTGCATTTTGATCTAATTCCAGTCCTTCCACTAAACTGATATTATTACCTTATGTTGTCTCTGCCTCATTTACACGGAAATTAATCAAGCGTGCTTTAATCAGATGTCAGTGCTATCACATGTTTATCACACATAAACAATCACTGCGGCCTGGTATCAGTCAGTTGTTGTGGCTGCATGTTCTCTAATGTTCTCCCAGAGAACGAGAGAAAACATGAGAACTCTGAAATATTTTATTTCATATTTTCTCTAATGTTCACATTCTCATTCTTTTCATACTGTATTTTTTCCTCATTTTCTGTCATATTCTCCATCCTATATGTGCCAGCAGGGAACCGTCGGTCATGTTGGGAGTGAGGTGCATCCTACTGTGTCTCCATCGGACAGCCCAGTACCGGTATCCGATTGGACTTGAGCGGGTTCTGACCCGCTCCCTGTCCCGAACTCCGGACTCGTGCCGGGCCGCGCTGAAGCTGCGGACCCGGTTGGGGGTGACGCTGCTGGTAGGGGCGGGGTTGGTAGGCGCGTGGTGGTGGGTGGAGCGGGAGAAGCAACAACGGCGGCGGCGGCAGCGGGTGGAGCAGCTCCACGCGGTGGCTCTGGGCCAGGGGACGTTCAGCCTGTTGGACCATACGGGCCACCGCCGGACCAAGCAGGACTTCCTGGGCCGCTGGGTCCTCCTGTACTTTGGCTTCACACACTGCCCCGACATCTGCCCCGACGAGCTGGACAAGCTGAGCGCCGTGGTGTCAGCGCTGGACCGGGACCCGGCCCTGCCGCGCCTGCAGCCGCTCTTCATCACTGTAGACCCGGAGCGGGACGACGTGGCGGCGCTGGCCCGCTACGTCCGGGACTTCCACCCGCGGCTGGTCGGGCTAACCGGCACGCCGGAAGAGGTCCAGCACGCGGGGCGGGACTTCCGGGTGTACGCCAGCGCGGGGCCGAAGGATGAGGACGGAGACTACATGGTGGACCACAGCGTGCTGCTGTACCTGGTTAGTCCGGACGGACTCTTTCTGGACTACTACAACCGAACCAAGAGCCCGGAGCAGATCGCCGACAGCATCCGGAACCACATCCGGAACCACGTCCCGCTGTAGGAGCGTCTCCATGGAAACCAGCGGCTTCTCAGCAGGAACATAAATGATCATATTTATTTGAGCATCAGGTTCAATAAAACAACTTTCTGCCAAAAGTGTGAATATTTTATTTCATTAGAGAGAAATAGGAGCCGTCCTGTGTGACGGGTGGGTGGGGGAGCTGGCCCAGCTGGACCATCAGAACCGAGCCCATCAGCTGGAGTCAGCCAGCATCTTGAAGCGGTCCGTGGCTCGCTGCGTGCTCAGCAGCGTCAGACACATGGAGTCCACGCTGTCCTCCAGGCCCGCAGCACTGTCTACCTCCACCGAGTAGTCGTTGGCCTGCAGGGGGCGACACACACCCAGGGTTAAAGGTCAACTCACCCCCATTAGAGCATAACCACAGCAAAGTGGGGGGAACGGACTAAAATATAATGAATCAAAATCTGAACAGGAACAAAGAATCAAAGATTAAACATTCTGCTGTGACCTCTGACCTGTTACTGCTAACAAAACCTGTTGCTATGGCAACATTACTTTATCCTGCTGGAAACAAATAGGAGGAGAAAGAACAGCAGGTTTACCAGCTGCAGTGACGCCAGCAGCAGCTTGCAGGCCTCCATGTTGTCCAAACCGCGGACGATGGAGGCGAAGGAGCGCTTGCGGCCGACAGCGCCCAGCTGGGCGACGATCCGCTCTCCGTAGGCGTGGATGTCAAACGGAGGTCGGTCCTCCTAGGAAACAGAGCAGTGAGCGGCGGCCCGGTACCAGGACGGTATCGGGAGCCTCCCGGTCTCACCTGCAGCGCCAGCTCAGGGCGGATCTTGTCCTCCCAGTCCCTGACCCGGCGGGACAGAGCCGATTCCTGGGTGTAGCCCTGGCTGTGCACCACCAGCTGCTCCTGAACGCACCATAGAGTGTCAGGCGGTCCGGTTTGGGCGGTCCGGTCCAGGTCTTACGAGTCACTTACCACACGCAGCTTCACCAGCTCTTCGTAAGTCATGTCGTCCCACTGAGCATCTACTGGAGGACAAGAACACGACCCTGATGACCTCCTGTCTACTACAGCTCGCCTGGAGGTCGCCTGGAGGTCACGTACCTGGGGAGGCGGAGTCCGGTTCTCTGAACTCGGCAGGAAGGCCGTCCGGCTCGGCGTCCGAGTCGTCAGAGTCTCCACCTGTTGGAGGACGAAGCAGAGGAATGAACCTACTGCTGGTTTGGGGGTCAGAGGTCACTAGTCAGCTGCAGATAACGGCACAGACGACCTCATTGAACGCAGCACAAAACCGGATCAGAACCGGAGACACTGACCCAGGAGCTTGGCAGGTGTGACGTCATCCACTGGCCCCGCCCCCTCCAGCTGCAGGAAGGTTCTGCGGAGCTCCTCCTCCGTCATGACAACGCCCTTTGACCCCAGACAGTTACTCAGCAACAGGAAGTACAGTGAGGAACTTCCTGTTAATTCACTGGCTTATTGATGCATTTATTCCTTCACAATAAAAGCTCTGCTGTGTCATTCAGACCAGTTAGGAACTGGAAACCAGTGGAGAATGACCAGAGGCCTCATGCATAAAGGGTTTGCAGTTTTCACACTAAAACTTGGCGTAGGACAAATTTAAAAAGCTGTGCTGCGATCAGACCTGCTCTCCTTTCCTTTATTCATCCTGATGTTCAGGAAACAGAGCAACTGCTGCTCCGCCGTCGCCTCCAGAAAAACATCTTAATGTAAACTAGTTTAAAATCCCGGAGGTCTGCCGCCACCTGAAGCAGTAACCATGGCAACGGTCCTGGCTGGTAGCAGTACAAGTATTTCTAATAGTTATTATATATTTTATTTAAAAGGTGCTTTCACTTCACAAAACATAAAAGAAAATCTCCACATAAACCATAAAGATCTTCCAGAGCAGCAGAGCGTTCAGCCGGGATTTAAATCTTCATCCTGAACCCAGGAATCAGGAGCACAAGTTACATTTACAGAGTCCAGATGATTTCTGACCGGTACCGGTACCGGTCCAGCTGTAAGTTCTGCTCAGAGCTCCAGGATGATCAGTCTGGATGAATCTAAACGCTGATAAACCAGCAGATCAATCTGATCAATCTGATCTCTGATCAATGGCTCCATGTTCTCCTCAGGTAGCGGCTCACCTGGATGCAGCTACTGATGGACCTGTGATTGTCTCCACACCTGATCAATAATCAAACTGTCTGATCAGCCCTGGTTTCTCTTTAGGGACAATAAATAGATTCATTCAGACCAGGAGTTTCATCTTTATGAGACTCAAACTGAGCAACATGATTGTTGACGTTGGACTGAGGTTTTCACATCCTTTATTTCTATTTTCTGTATTTTCTGTTGGCTTATTGTCTGAGGATAAACGGGTTCAGTTTCATCGTTTAAACACTGAAATATTAAAATCATAAATCCTGGGGTTTGATGCTTCCTGCTCTAAATAACTGAATCAGATTTCAGTGGATTTAGTTTTGACTCTTTGTAGTTTATTATTGGATGCTGCTGAACATTTTCACTGCAGGTCAAAGGTTTGTGTATTTTAACCCCCATTTTCACGCCACCTTCATTTTTAGACTTGCCGACTTCTGGGTAAAATATGGCGCCGACACATTTGTCGTGCGTACGCCGCTTTAGACATGAGGCCCCGGTTGGTTCAGACCAAACAGAGCCTGTAGGAACCAACAGCAGACAGTCCTTGTTTCCCCCTGACCTGCTGGACAGGAAGCAGTTGGACAGACAGGAAGTAGCCGCCCGTTCATCTGCTGGACTCACCAGCGTCCTGCAGAGCGTCCTCTGTCTCCGGACTTTGTCCCTCAGCGTCCTCAGGTAGAGGTAGTTGAGGTCTGAAAAATCACAGAGTGTCAGCCAAGCACTGTGGTTCTGGTTCTGACCCAGACCCGTCAGGCGGTCCCAGCGTACCTGGGAAGCTGGGTCCGACCTTCAGCTTGGGTTCTTGGGGCTGGACTGCAACAGAAACACGGGTCAGATAGCAGAACCTTACAGGAGGACCGGACCGGCTACAGAAACTCACAGGCTCCTCGGAACCAGGACCGGAAGTCCTGCAGAATCGTCCGCTTCCTCTTCCTCTTGCCCCCGTCATCCAGACCGTCAGGAACCCGGTAGCACCTCCCTGAGGAAGAAGAGCAGGAGGAAGAGCAGTATCAGAAGTCAGCCTGAGGTGATGAAGCATCAGAACCGGGTCGGTCCAGGTCTCACCTGGTGTAAGGGGCCGGTCTCCTCCCAGGACGGCGTACGGGTCATGGAGGGTCCAGTTGCTCACCTGGAACACCTGAGAGTCAGCCTGAGGAAGAGGAGCGGTGTGATGAAGGTGAAATGGTTCTTACAGCAGGTGGAGGCTCCTCCTCTTCCTCCTGCCGCGCCGCAGCACGCCGGATCAGCCGGCCTTCACCCTGGAACCAGAACCAGAACCAGAACCCATGAGAACCAGAACCCAATCAGAACCAGAACCATCTTCGGGAGACCGTCCGTACCGAGACCTGCTGCCACTCGATGTGCTCCTCTGGGTCCGGTTCCGGCTCCAGGTTCAGTTCCTCCTGGACAGGAAGGAAGTCCTCTGCAGCTTCATTGGGGTCAAAGGTCACAGCAGATTCAGCTGCAGAAGGAAGCAGGAGGTCAGCAGGTGGCCCTCTGACCAGCAGGGGGAGCCGGCGCGGAGCAGCAGCCTACCTGCAGCCGATTGGTCCAGCAGGAACCTGGAGGCTGCAGCTGATTGGAGCATCAGGACGATGAGGTCATCAGGTCCCGGCAGGAACAGGTTGACCCGGAAGTCCTTCTGGCTGCACAGCACCTCCCCCCCAACACTGGGAGGGAGAGACAGGGGGACATGAGAGACAGCAGAGGACAGGGGGACACAGGACATGAGACACGAGACGGACCTGATGAGAGGCAGCTTGTTCTTCTCTTGAGTCTCAGGAGGGATCAGGGCCTCTGGAGGCAGAGGGACCACACTGATGTCCTGTAGGGGACAAGAGACAGTCAGAGGGACAGGAGACAGTCAGAGGGACAGGAGACAGTCAGAGGGACAGGAGACAGTCAGAGGGACAAACACTCACCATGTGAGGCTCTGTCCTGGGGGGCGTGGCAGACTCGTCCAGCTCCAGAGGAGTGAACTGCAGCAGAGAGAAGCACTGCCTACATTACCCAGAATGCTCAGCACCCTGTCACAGCCAGCTTTCTGTTCTCACCACAGCCAGATCCTCAGCTTCCTGCTCCGTCTGGTCAACTGCTGCTGCCCCCTGTTGGGCCGCCGCCCGGCTGCGCCTGGAGACACACCAGAACCAGAACTACAACCAGAACCAGAACTAGAACCAGAACCAGAACCAGCACCATGGTGCCCCCAGAACCAGAACCTGACCCTCTGGACCCTCAGGCGGCACTGCTCACTTCTTGTTGCTGCTGATGAACTCCAGAGTCTGGAACACCAGGCTGTGGAGCAGCTCCACCTGCAACAGCAGAGACGGGAAGCCGTGACACCATGTGACCCCGCCCACACCATGACGTCACACTGAGCCCACCCCTCCCACCTTCTTGCTGTAGATGCAGGTAGAGCCCTGGATGAGCAGCGCAGCCTCAGCAAAGTTCAGCCTGGTTCTCCCTCCGTCAAAGGTGATGCACATTTCGTCCAGCTGCAGCCAGGTACAGAGGTGGACAGAGGTCAAAGGTCATAGAAACCACACGAGGTTTCTACCCGACAGGAAGCTCACCTCCTCCAGGTAGTCGTTGAGCTCTGACGCCACATCAATCTCCCAGTTCTTGGTGAGCTCTCTGATTGGCTGCAGCAGGTGGGCGTACCTGCTCTCTGCGGACTCCATGACACCTGGAGGGACGGACAGGTGAGACGTCATTCTGGGCCAGAACCAAGAACCTGAGACCAATTGGGTTGACGCTAAAGCCAATGAAGCGGTTGAACCAAAGGTTCTGATCAGAGCCGCACCTCTCTAGAACGGAGCAGAACCAACATGGATCCACACCCGGAACCAGAACCAAACAGTAAACCTCTATGGAGCGGTTTTGAACAGGTAAACAGCTGGGCCTGGTTCCAAAGAAGCTGCGATGTTCCTGGCGCTCGATGTCCAGAACCAGAATCTGATCGGGAGGGCTACTGGAGGTTAGAACCAGTCCAGAACCCAGACGAAGCTGAAGTTGGTCCCGATTCGGGAAATGGCTAAAGGGCGATTCCACCTAATTATTACTACCTTCCACATTTTTAATCAACGCTAGTTAAACAGCGACAACACCTAGATACTTCAAACCTGGACTGGATTATTCTGCTCTAATAGGAGAATATTTAAAACCATGTTTGGGATTTGTGAAACCATTATTTGATTTGTGAAACTTCAGTAAAGTTCAGATTACTATTCACACTTGTTCCAAGCAGTTTGTTTAAAATTCCATTCTAATTCAAAACCACTTTATTAATCCCAAAGGGAAAATAAATGTTGGTGTAACTCATTGATTCTTCAAAGAATTATTATAGATGGTGATGGCTGTCGGAAGGAAAGACCTTCTGCAGCCGTCTGTTAAGTGAAGCTTCACAAATCCAATAAAGGTTTCACAAATCCCAAACGGGGTTTTAAATATTCTGCTATCAGAGCAGAATAATCCAGTCCAGTTTTGAAGGGTTTAGGTCAGGGCTGGTCAGTCCTGGTCCTGGAGGTCCGGTGTCCTGCAACTCTTAGAGCCTTCCTGGTCCAACAACCTGAATCCAACAACAGAATCTCCTCCTTGCAGTCGGGTTCTCCAGAGTCCTGCTAATGACCTCATTATTTGACTCAGGTGTGTTGAAGTAGAGAAACATCTAAAAGTTGCGGGAGACCTTGAGTGACCCACCCCTGGTCTAGGAGTTGTAGTTTTGGAATTAGAGCTAGTGTGACAGAGATCCAAGAAAAAGACAAAAATTGGCCTTTATTGAAGTTTCAGAAATCACAAACATGGTTCTATATATTCTACTACTATTTGAGAATAATCCAGTTCAGGTTTGAAGTGTCTAGGTATTGTAGATTTTTTAACTAGTGCAGATTATAGATGTGGATGGTAGTGAAAAATTAGGTGGAATCGCCCTTTAGCCATTTCCCAAATCGAAAACCAACTTCACCTTCGTAGAACAGTAACGAGTAATAGTCCATCAAAAATTCGAGGTTTTGATTTATTCCTCAGAGAATTCCTCAGTTTAAAGACGGACATCCATTCATTTCTAAAGCTTTAGTCTGAGTTGGTTCGTTTATTATTCGTAGCAAAGCAGATCCTCTGATTTTGATATTTAAACTTTAATAAAATGTTGAAAATTAAAAACCTAGCTGAATAATCCTAGGCCGAACATATCCAACAACCCCACCGACAAGAACCACAGCGTCTCTGGTCCTCGGTCCGGTTCGGTTCGCCCAAAGTGAAACTGAAACCCCAAAAACTGACAGAATATAAACGGAATCTGGCTCGGCATTAGACTCTACATAGCCATTTTAACTGGAAACAGGTCACTTTATTGATGTGATGACGTCAATTTATTGCAACGTCATTAACGGTACCAATATGCTTAAATTAACTAATAATAAACGGAATATTTCAAGTTATTTTACTAAAATGAAACTCACCGATCAGGTAGAAGCTCACTGTCAGTCAATCAACACTCAAGCAACCCGCGCTCAATTTCTTCTATGGTTTTATGACGCTACAACTCAACGCGCTGCCACCTGCAGGTGAACTTCTGCATTTCTTACAAAAACAAACAGCGCTCCTTTGTCAGTGACGCTGTGTTGCTAGTAAAATATTTCATAGAAAATTATTTCTTTGATTTAATATTTAAAGTTTCAACCCCTCTTGAAAAAAAAACATAAGAAAAATCTTTAACTGTTTTCAACTCATATTAAATATATTTAATGAATCATGAAGTTATAATGTTTGGGTAAGGTGATTATTCACTCCTGAAGCTTCTTGGTGCTGTTCTGTTTGTCTTGGACTAACAGACAGCAGAAACAGCCCTTCACTGAATAATTAAAATGATAAACAATGTGGAGGGAAAACTATGATAAAGATTTTAAATCAGAAATCAGAAAAACTGCATGTGATGTGGCTTCGTGGCCACAGGATGGCAACATTTTGTCAGAAAGCCGCAGAAAGACAGGAAGCAGTTGTTTTATCATTACGGTTCTGGAAATAAGATTATAAATTGTTTTTATTACATTTTGAGCCAGTTTTACTATGTAAAGATTACTATAACCATTTCTATTTTGGCATATTTAAATTTTTCTATTACATTAACATCCATTTTTATATTTTCATTATATTGTATATATCAATGATATTTGAAACTTTAAACTGAAAATCTTTTACCAACTTATCTACGTCATTACAGCTTACGGGTGAGGAAGAAGAATAGATTTGATTAAAAATACAGTCCAAAATATTAGTTTAAAGTTTCAAATATCATTGATTCCATTAAAATCAAGGTTGTGTCTGGTAAGAAGAAATCTCCATGGAGAAATGCACAAACTGTTAGATCTGCAAGACAACTCTGCCGCAGGGCAGAACGAAGTAAAACTCAACTTCACGTTCATTATGACATCTATAAAGAAAAACTACGTTACTATCATTTAACACTCAAACATGCAAGGCAGGCTTTCTTTGCAGATGTCATAAACAAAAACATTAACAATGCTCCAGATTTATTTGCAACAGTTGACAGACTCACAAACCCTCCTATCACGTTACCAAATGAATTTCAGTCTATTGCCGCCTGCAACCAGTTTTCCAGTTTCTTTTCAGAGAAAATTCAAAAAATCAGAGTCAGAACCAACACTGAACCCAAACAAAACAAATACAGGAAAAATGACCCAATTTCAACTACTTAATTATAAAACCCTACAGGAAATTATTAGTCAATTAAGCTCCAGTTCCTGCTGTCTGGATGTTCTAGATCTATAACTCTAGAACATTTCTTTAAGAAAGTTCTGCCTGTTGTTGCTGCTGATCTGATCCAAAAAGTAACTCATCGCTCTGATCAGGTTTTGAAAACAGCAGGAATCAAACCACTGATAAAAAAGAAAAATCTGGACAAATCACTACTGCAGAATTACAGGCCGACCTCTGACCTCTGATTCATCAGTAAAGTTATTGAAAAAGCTGTTTAAACAGTTAAATAGTTTCCTAATAATAACCAACTGCTTTGACTCCTTCCAGTCTGGTTTCCATGGTTACCACAGCACAGAGACTGGCCTAGTCAAAGTGTTCAATGACATCCATATAAATAGAGACTGTGGGAGAACCACAGTGCTGGTTCTGGTTCTGTTGGACCTCAGTGTTGACCATGACATATTACTGAATGGACTGGAGAGTTGGGTCGGACTCTCCGGTCCAGAGATTAACTGGTTTGAATCGTACATAAAGAACAGGGATTTCTTTGTTTCAATTGGAAACTTCTCATCAAAGAGGTCAAAGGTCACATGTGTCCACAATACATTAAAGATCTGCTGCTGTTGTATTAACCTTCCAGAACCCTCAGGTCTTCTGGTTCTGGTTCTGCTCTGCATCCCCAGAACCAGAACCAAACGAGGAGAAGCAGCATTCAGCATCTATGCACCAAAAATCTGGAACAAACTTCCAGAAAACTGTAAAACAGCTGAAACACTGACTTCCTTTAAATCTGGACTAAAAACCCACTTGTTTAGGATTTTATTTGAAATGTAATCAATTATAACTTTATTGATGGAACAAGTTCCATCAATAAAGTTAGCACTTTGAAATGCCTTGATGCTGAAATGTGCTACACAAATAAAATTTGATTTGATTGATTGTAGCCCCACCTCCTCCGTCAGTCTGGCCCCGCCCCCTCTTATTGTGAGCTGAAGCAGGTGGAGTTAATAATATTTCTCCTCCTTTATGTAGAACTGCTCCTCTTCCTCCTCTTCCTCCCAAACGGGTCGCTGCTCTGATGTGGAACAGCATCTGGGCCGAGTCGGTTCTTGCTTTTAGGGGTTGGACAAAGCCAGAGGTTCTGGGCTTGAGCGGGTCGTCATCCGGGTCCAGTTCGGTTCTGCTGGCAGGATGAACCTGAGTGATGAAGATCACTGCTTCATCTTCATCAGTTGATGATGGCTGCTCTGGTCCTGAGATCTGGGTCAGTACCAGAACCAGAACCAGGAGAGCTTCCTGTATAAAGCTGTCTATGAATCAGATTTATAACTGGACCTGAACAGAACCAGTCAGCAGAACCTTGAGGCTGATTAGTGGCCCTCTAGGGCAAGCTGTTTAATATTTAATATCTTGGTGGGCCGTCCAGCCACAGTGGGAATTAAATGGCGCAACATCTTGCCATACATGGACCCTTTATGAGGCCTTCAGCTCCACGACCCCTGACCCCTGACCCCAAATGTTTTAGCTGCCAGGCTTCACCAGCGGTTTCTGCTTTAGTGGTTCTTTTAGATGTGATGAAGCGAACCGGGTCGTAGCATCAGAACCCGGTCCATTAGTTAAACTCAACAGAACAGAAAGAGACTGCACAGCAGGAATCAACACTCTGGATCTTCATCTCTGACCTGGAACCGGAACCAGAACCAGGTCACATTCAGAAACAAGATCATTCAAAGCTTTTTCTGGGCTCCTACAGTTAGAGTTCTGGTTCTGATCAGTTTCTGGTTCTGATCAGCTGATCACTGTTGACAGTAACTCATTATTTGCAATCACTCACTGTTGCCATGACAACGAGCCACTAATGAGTCATCATTATCACACAGAACTTCATCAGAACCTTTCAGAGGTTCTGGTTCTGACCTGTGTTCCAGGGCTGCTGGTTGGATCAGACAGGAAGTTCTGCTGGGTCGCCTACTGAGGAGTTTCCATGGCAACGTGCAGCTCTGGTACCTGACCAGCCGATCCCGGTTCTACCGGCTCTGACCCGATCCAATCAGGGGACAAATGAGGAAGCAGCAGGAATCCATCAGAACACGGCGATCCCAGAGGGCAGAACCAGAACAGAACATGAATCACTGCAGGAAACCCGGCCCATTAATCCAGCTCGGTTCCGTCTGACAGCTCTGTAGCAGAACCGGGCCTGGAGACGGTTCTGATGGATGGCGGCCTGGTTCTGGTTTGGCTTACCTGAACTGCATCAGCTGCTGCTGACCCGGTTCATCAGAAAGTTCTGATTCCAGCCGTCTGGACCATGGCAGGGTTCTGTTCCTAAGCCGAGAGGACAGCGGTCCGACGAACAAAGTCCCTGCAACCGGGGCGTCCGGACCCCAACAGCCCGCCCGAACCCCCTGGACCCCCTGGACCTGCCCGCAGCTGGACAAACACCTGTGGCCAAGTTTTAGAGTGTGTGTTGGCGTGTGTTAGTGTGTGTTTCTGTGTGTGTGTGTTTTGGTGTGTAGGCCTGAGTTAGTGTGTGTGTGAGATGGAGGCAGCGTCTCCCGGGACGATCCTGATCACCTCCATCTGTCAGCGACAGCAGAGGATCATGGGAGTGTGTGATTTCACACTGAGATGTTAATGAAGTCGCTCAGTCTGGTTCCCCGCCGATCTGGGTCGGAGAGAAGTCCACAGAACCAGAGCCGCTCCGGTCCGACCGCATTACTGTTGGTACTTTTGTAACCTCTGTGCTGTCAGAGGTCAGAGGTCAGAGCTGGTTCACCTGCTTCAGCTGTGAAGCCTAAGCTGTCATTCACAGAGGGTCAGTGGTCAAAGGTCAAGGGTCAGCTCATCTGGCCTCCTGTCACTAAAACATAGAAAGCAGTTCTGGTTCTGATGGAGGTTCTGGTTCTGATCTATTTTGGACCAAACTCCTAAAATATCCTGAAAGTCACTGCAGCTAAAAACAGATCAGTGAGTCTAGAAATAGAACCGAGCTACAGATGTTCTGAGAGGAGGGTCGACTCAGAGCCGGTTCTGCTCAGAGGCGGTACCGACCCGTTAGGTTCTGCTAAATATCAGAGCAGCTTTGTCCATCAAGCGGTTCATGAACCAGACGGACCAGAAGGTTCTGCCGGGAGAAAGAGTTGAAATATTAGAAATATTGAATCCATGTAGAAGCCCGATATTGAAACAATATTGAAGTGATAATGAAGCGATATTGATACGATATTGAATTGATATAGAAATAGTCTGTGACTCACTTGTTGAATCAACGTTTCTGTCTCTATTATCTACGTTGATTCAACCATCACCTGAATGTGGATCTATATTCATATTTTAGTTTGTTTTATATAGAATCAAAGTTAGGAATCAATATTGATTCATGTACATGTTTTGCCCTGACATGTCTACAGCTTACGGAGCCCCTTAAGGGACATGGGGAATTTTTTTTCTTTTGCGTTCCCTCGCTAAACTGATCAGTTGTGCGGCATAACTGAATACTGTAAGACTTTCTTACGGTGGCCGCCGTACTTTCTGATTTAATATAAGGTTATGTAAGGTTTTTCCATGAATGTTAATATCTTGTTGTGAAATATCTGAACTTTTATATCTTTCTTTAGAATACAAAGGCACCACAAACCTGTTATATAAACAGAAACCTTCCATAAGTAGGAAAGAAATATAAATACTGTACATCCAAACTATATTTCTGAGTTATTATCGCGGCGTAATAATCTGACAGTTTTGATTGTGTCTCTGTTGTGTTGGTTAGCTAAATGGTTTAAAGAGCTGCTTTTATGTTCAGTTCCATCTCAACCTTAACAGACATAAATATGAATGAATCGATTTTCAATCAGGTTTTTGCACCAAAGACTTAATAATAATAAACACGTTTTCACTTATGAATGAAATAAGTAATTATTGATATGATAGGAGCACATGACTTTGACACTTAGGTGGTGGGTGTGTCGATGTGGGAGTGACGTCATCAAGTATGAATGGGAAGCTTACTGGCCTGCTGGTTTGTGTGTATGAGGAACCGGTGAGCGGGTTGGTCAGTTCTTGCAAAGTTTGGAGCATAATAATCAAAATGGAATAAATCGATAAATGTGACAGAACAAAGAAATGGTTTGGAGCTAATTGATACACGGACAGATGAGATTCCCCGAGTTAACCCAATACGGCCCTTTACCATAATTAGTTTGTCGTGTTTTTAAAAATAAAACGTGTTTATTATTATTAAGTCTTTGGTGCAAAAAACTGATTGAAAATCGATTCATTCATATTTATGTCTGTTAAGGTTGAGATGGAACTGAACATAAAAGCAGCTCTTTAAAACATTTAGGCACAAACACAACAGAGACACAATCAAAACTGTCAGATGACTTATTACGCCGCGATAATAACTTAGAAATATAGTTTGGATGTACAGTATTTATATTTCTTTCCTACTTATGGAAGGTTTCTGTTTATATAACAGGTTTGTGGTGCCTTTGTATCCTAAAGAAAGATATAAAACTTCAGATATTTCACAACGAGATATTAACATTCATGGAAAAACCTTACATAACCTTAAATTAAATCAGAAAGTACGGCGGCCACCGTAAGAAAGACTTACAGTTTTCAGTTATGCCGCATAACTGATCAGTACAGTTTAGCGAGGGAACGCAAAAGTTTTTGCGAGGGAACGCAAAAGAAAAAAAATTCCCCATGTCCCTTAAGGGGCTCCGTAACAGTTAACATACCATTAAAAGTTTTTCACTGGTGTTAAAGATTCAGTGTTGTCGGCAGACGATGGGCATTTAATTATCTTATATTATTACCATATTTCCAAAAATATGTGTAGACACACTTAAAAAATGACAATGTGGCATTAATATAACATTTAAGAAAACAGGCATAGATCTGTAAACATATTTGACTTCTTTGTGACAGCCAGAACTTCAGTCTATTGTCCATGAGGTTCAGCATTGTACTGTATGAACCAGGAAACAGGACAAGTTTGACTCAGGTTGGCGTCACTGTGATTCCTTAATACCCTCTTTCCATTCTGGCACCTAATGAAGCCACTTCTGTCCATGACAGTCAGCTTTGGGTCAAACTGCTGAGCAGCAGCTGAACATCACAGAGATCAGAGTGAAGAAGGCGCCGGTTAGAACAGGTGATCCGTTTATCTGTGCTACCCATCAATCCGTCCTACCTTGTGGCTCATCGATGCTACGTCACAATCTGCTGACTCAGCAGATTTCTTATAAATCCGTCCTACCTTGGATATTTTGTTTCATGTGTTTTATTTCATCAAACATTACGGTACATTTTATTGAATTTATTTTATATCTGGCTTCATTAAGCTGCTGTATTACTTCATGTTTTTACTTTTCATGACAGGTAGCATGTAAACATATTTATAACTTTAGTTTTACCATCTGCAAAGTTGTTACTACTGTAAACAAGTTATTGTTTGACGGTTAATCAGGACAAAATATGTTTTGTAGCCCATTTTGTCCCTATGCATTAATATACTTTAGATTATTACACTCTTTATTACTAAACCTTGCTAAATAGATGTTGGTAGCGATGCTATGTGAGACTGAAGCTATAAAGCCGTGTAATATCAGTGTATATTAATTATATCCCATCATTCCAGTGACCTGTGCAGTTCGGTGACACGTTGTGGCTGCTGATAACAGACGCTATGAAACGGATTAATGCACATAAAGGAGCTGTGATGATCTGTATTAGTCTGTCTTTAATCTAATTCCAATAAAAACTTGTCTGACACTGTTTTATTCTTACAAACGCCTCTGTGTTTAAAATATTTTAAACAGGTAGAATATCCTGACATGTAGGCTGCACTGTGGTGCAGTTGGTAGCACTGTTGCCTTGCAGCCAGAAGGTCCTGGGTTCGATTCCAGGCCCGGAGTTAAATGGTCTCTCTAAATTCTCCCTAGGTGTGTGTGTGTGTGTTAGGGTTGTTTGTCCTGTCTGTTTCTGTGCTGTCCTGTGACAGACTGGTGACCAGTCCAGGGTGACCTCGTCTCTTGTCCAAAATGCACCCCTCCTGACCCCGCTGGATAGCACAGCACTGACAGACAGACCAGCTATCTACTGTGCTACAATAAATCTGACGAGGTAGCACCGGGTCAGAAAGACGATTTTAAATGAAACTGGTTAACCTGATAGCAGTCGGCCAATCGCAGCCGGGTCAACCATCAAACCTGACAAGTGGTTGACCCCTGATTGACCCCTGATAACTCATCCCTAAAGCCAGTCTGGGAACAGCAGATCCTGTCTGCTTAATGAGGCGACAGTGAATGCACCATGGTGTGTTCAGGAACCTCAGAAGTCTCTGAACATTAGAGGTTCTGATCCGCTGGCCTCAGTGGAGCCAGTCAGGGCTGGTTACCATGGCAACAGCAGCAGGCTACTGTCAGGAGGAATTGTCCATCAGCCGGACGCTGCAGTGAAGCTGTCAGAGGGTCAGAACCAGGACCAGAACCAGGACCAGAACCAGAGCTGGAGAAGCTGCAGGAGGGATCAGGTAGCATCCATGAAGTGATGATGGACATCCCAGCTGTTTCTGAAAGGAAAAGCTTCACGTCTTCTACTGGTGGGACTGGAAGAACTGGGCCATCAAACTGGAGGGAAAACGCAGCAGCCGTCCCTCCTCCTGTCTGCGTACCTCATGTTGAGAACCGCTGATGTTTCTGAAACATTTTAGTAGAAACTGAGAAGCACGAACAGAGCATACCAGAGCTCCAGGAGCCAATCATTCAACTAATCACCGCAGCACGTCAGAGGTTTCTCCCGGCGCCTGATGCGGGCTGCGTGGCGGGCTCCCCCTCCCCTGATTAGCGGGGACTTTCTGGCTCCGCCCACCGGGTGGGGAGGAGAGTGAGTTTCTGCCTCTCCTCTCCAGCAGCACCTGTGTGACCGCATATCGAGCCGCTGCGGCTTCTTCTCCTCCAGCCGAACCTCCAGTTTATCTGCAAAGGTTCGGTTAAGTTCATACTTTCTCCTCTCCCCGCTGCGTAGCCGGACCGGGAGGCTGCAACTTCGGTGCGGTTCGGGATTCTCCTAAGAACTGGAAGACTTGTTGCAGGAAGACCTTCCGGTCCGGATCAGAAGAAGCGAGTTGGACCTGCTGCTTCCCTCTGAAGCTTTTCGCCTCTGAACATCCAGAAAATGAACGGCTGAACTCCGGAGCGCTGCTTTCAGCTTTACGCGCTTTACGCACCGACTTTGTGCGTAAAGCTCCGCGCTTCGGCTGACCCGGAGCTCCGAACTCCGCTCACTGGTTCCCGATGTCCGCTTGTTGCCCTACGGCTGTCTGAACCTGTCTAACTCTCCAGAGCCTCCGGCGTTGCGGGCCAGCATGGCGGCGGGAGTCGCAGCCTGGATGCCGTTCGCCCGCGCCGCGGCCGTCGGCTGGATGCCGGTGGCCAGTGCGCCCATGCCGGCGCCTCCGCGGGAGACGCGGCGCGGCCGGGAAGGGTTGATCGTGCTGAACGTCAGTGGAAAAAAGTTCCAGACGTGGCGGGACACCCTGGAGCGGTATCCGGACACTCTGCTGGGCAGCTCGGAGCGGGATTTCTTCTTTCACGAGGAGAGCAACGAGTTCTTCTTCGACCGCGACCCGGACATCTTCCGCCACATCCTGAACTTCTACCTCACCGGAAAGCTGCACTACCCGCGCCAGGAGTGCATCGCGGCCTATGACGAGGAGCTGGCCTTCTTCGGCATCGTCCCGGAGATCATTGGAGACTGCTGCTACGAGGACTACAAGGACCGGCGGCGGGAAAACCAGGAGCGCATCCAGGACGACGAGGAGAGCGAGCAGAGCAACGACCTGATGCCCGCGGATGCCAGCCTCAGGGAGACCATGTGGCGCGCATTCGAGAACCCGCACACCTCTACCATGGCGCTGGTGTTCTACTATGTCACCGGCTTCTTCATCGCCGTGTCGGTCATGGCCAATGTGGTGGAGACGGTGCCGTGCGGGGCCGCGCCGAACCGCGTCAAGGTGCTGTCCTGCGGGGAGCGCTATGCGCTGGCCTTCTTCTGCCTGGACACGGCGTGCGTCATGATCTTCACGGTGGAGTACCTGCTGCGCCTCCTGGCGGCGCCCAGCCGCTACAGGTTCGTGAAGAGCGTGATGAGCGTCATCGACGTGGTGGCCATCATGCCCTACTACATCGGCCTGGTCATGACGGACAACGAGGACGTGAGCGGCGCCTTCGTCACCTTGCGGGTCTTCCGCGTCTTTCGGATCTTCAAGTTCTCGCGGCACTCTGCGGGACTTCGCATCCTGGGCTACACGCTGAAGAGCTGTGCGTCGGAGCTGGGCTTCCTGCTCTTCTCGCTCACCATGGCCATCATCATCTTCGCCACCGTCATGTTCTACGCTGAGAAGGGCTCCGGCAGCAAGTTCACCAGCATCCCGGCAGCCTTCTGGTACACCATCGTTACCATGACTACGCTGGGGTGAGTGACGCTGCCTATTTGGTTGTGGTCCCAAAGTGGGCGGGGATAATTTTGAGGACGGATGTGCAGCTCCTGTTTCGGAGGTTCAGGAGAAGTTCTGCCAAGAGGCGGAATTGAGCCGAACCCAGAGGTTCTGTCCACCAAAACCGGCCCAGTGAGTTAGCAGCAGATCGTTTACTGGTTTTCAGTTGGTATCTTACTGGAGGTAAGACACCAACCGGTGGGAGTTTCTTACCTGGCTCTAAAACGCGTCTGCAGACAGGAAGTAGCCGTCTAGAAGGGCGGGCCAGATGGGTTCGAATAGAGACCGGCCCAGTCCCTGAGGGCCTCAGACTGTGAAGATCTGGGACCAGAACCGGTCCAGGCTGCAAAACTATTTACCTCCTGGAGGCAGTTGCCTTGGAGACGCTGTTCCTCGCTAATTAAATTAACTCTGAGACCACGATTGCTCTAATGGGTTCCAAAATGAGGAAGAGGAGGAGCATCTTCATCCTGCTGTTGGGTCCGTTTCTGTCAGAACCATTAAGAGTTCTGAGAACCCAGGAGCTCTTATGTCCGGGTCAGGAGGTTCTGATGCTCCTCCCAGATCCAGTCTAGTTTGTCAACAGAACCAGAACTTTAGCTCCGAGCTGAACACTTGGACCAGCAGGGTCCAGAAGTCCTGATCCGAGGTCCTGGTTCTGATGCTCCAATTCATCTTCCTCCAGAAAGGAAGAGGAGGAAGAGTGCTCATGGATCAGAGCAGGAAATAAATGCTGCTTCACACACACACTCTGTAACACACACACACACACACACACACTCTGTAACACACACACACACACACACACACTCTGTAACACACACACACACACTCTGTAACACACGCCATCATGCAGCTGCAGCTCATGGATCTTTGTGCTTTCATCAGTGAAATGAGCAGATGATGATAAGACAGGTGAGCAGCTTTGACACCTGCTTGGTGGCCGTGTCCTAGTGGCCGTGTCCCCCCAGTGGTGGAATGTAACTGATGTTACTTTCCTTAATTGCATTTTATAGAATCTGTATTTTGCACTTCACTACGTTTCTAGAAAGCATTGTGTTAAATGTTACATCCAAGTCGCATTGCACTTTTTTGATTTGACTTAGCCTAACCCTTTGATTGAACCTGTTTGGACCTGGGCGGTCCAGGTCAGTCCAGTTCTCCATCAGTGTCAAGTTTAAAGCATGTAGATGAAGTGAATAAAGGGCTGATTGGTGGTAAACACCGGCAACTGGTTTGAAACAAGAACATTCCCAAAGTTCGCCCTGCGGTCGTCTTCAGCCGTGCCGTTACATCTTCGCTTCTCACTGGAGAACGTTAGCGGTCCGGTTCTGAGGTTCTGCACCCATCCATCCATCCATCCATCCATCTTCTTCCGCTTATCCGGGGTCGGGTCGCGGGGGTAGCAGCTTCAGAAGGGAGGCCCAGTCTTCCCTCCCCAGCCACTTCCACCAGCTCTTCCAGGGGAATCCCAAGGCGTTCCCAGGCCAGCCGAGAGACATAGTCCCCCCCAGCGTGTCCTGGGTCTTCCCCGGGGCCTCCTCCCGGTGGGACGTGCCCGGAACACCTCACCAGGGAGGCGTTCAGGAGGCATCCTGACCAGATGCCCGAGCCACCTCAACTGGCCCCTCTCGACGTGTAGAAGCAGCAGCTCTACTCTGAGTCCCTCCCGGATGACTGAGCTTCTCACCCTATCTCTAAGGGAGAGCCCGGCACCCTACGGAGAAAACCCATTTCGGCCGCTTGTATCCACGATCTCGTTCTTTCGTTCATGACCCAAAGCTCGTGACCATAGATGAGGGTGGGAACGTAGATCGACCGGTAAATCGAGAGCTTTGCTTTTTGGCTCAGCTCTCTCTTCACCACGACGGACCGGTACAGCGCCCGCTTGACGGCAGACGCTGCACCAATCCGCCTGTCGATCTCCTCCTCCCTTCTTCCCTCATTCGTGAACAAGATCCCGAGATACAAGGAGCCCGGTACCACATACTCCCGGACAGTGTTGGGTAGTAACGGATTACATGTAACGACGTTACGTAATTTAATTACAAAAAAAGAGTAACTGTAATTCGTTACAGTTACAATGAGAAAATATGTAATCCAGTTACAGTTACTTCCGAAAATATTAAGAATTACAAATTTAGTTACATTTAAAAAAAATTATAAACAAAAACCTTTTTGAAATATGTAATGATATTTTTATTGCTTTGCACCCTTTATCCCCGTTTCTATCATAGCCGCAATGCCAGATCTCTTCAGACCTGCAGCTGGTGGAGGACACCCTATGGGCTCTGCGTTGTGTTTCTTTTCGTGAAAGTGGGGTGTGTTCGGTGCAGGAGAGGAATCGGACACAGGGCTCTTCGTGGAGGGGAGACTTTCGCGCCTTTATTTCATCCACTTTACAGGCAGTAAACAGACTGTCAGGATTTAACAATTTTCCCTTTACTAAACAATCAAACCTCATCAAAACAAGATGCAATCCGCAGACAACTGGCACACTGAACAAACAGAAAAAAGATCGGCATACCAACGCAATGTATATTTTACACCGGGCTAGCGGAGCTGCTGCTTACCTTACTGGCAGTAAACACACTGTAAGGAATACAGCAGCTCGCGCGCAAAAATCCCCTGCACTACGGTGTCCCCGACAGGACAAACATCTCGGAATTGTGATAATACCAGCAATTACAGAAAACAATAGTACCCTCTTCTGTAACATTTATGCAATGCTTTACATTTACATCTGTGAATATAAAAATGTTTTACGAATATTTGACTGTTTGGTGTTGATGCATGACAAACGTTGGAATCTATTCTTTCCCATGAGACATTGTATGCAATGTGCTAGTGTTATGGTTTTCATGAACATAAAGTAAACTAGAAAATTCCTGAAGAAATTTAACTGGGGCCTGCCAAAGTGTACCCGTCGGTTTGGACCAAGGGTTCTGATGCTAAAAATTAGCATCAATGCTAACTTAGCTAAATAGTAGTCATTAGCTTCTGGAAAGTCACAAGTATGTTAAGTAAGCTGGACGTGCACCATTGAGTCTGTTAAAATGAGTGTATGAGCTGAAATTAGCCAAAATGCTAATGTAAGCCTTGCTGTGCAAGGCAGTTCCCTAACCTGAGAGAAAAAGATAATGCAGAATCATGTTATTGCACTGCCTGTGGGTAGGGTTAGCCCTTGGGCCTGCCAGGTCTGACCGGCATCCTCCCCCACCAGCGGAGCCAACTCACCACAAGGTAGTGGTCAGTGGACAGAACCTCTCTTCACCCGAGTGTCCAAGACATACGGCCACAGATCCGATGAAACGATGACAAAGTCGATCATCGAACTGCGGCCTAGGGTGTCCTGGTGCCAAGTGCACATATGGACACCCTTATACTTGAACATGGTGTTCGTTATGGACAATCCCTGACAAGCACAGACGTCCAACAACAGAACACCACTCCAGTTCAGATCAGGGGGGCTTCTTCCCAACCACGCTCCTCCGGGCCTCACTGTCATTGCCCACGTGAGCATTGACGTCCCCCAGCAGAACAAGGGAGTCCCCAGGTGGAGCACTCTCCAGTACCCCCTCTAGGGACTCCAAAAAGGGTGGGTAACCTGAACTGTCGTTCGGCCCGTAAGCACAAATGACAGTCAGGACCCGTCTCCCCACCCGTAGGCGGAGGGAGGCTACCCTCTCGTTCACCAGGGTAAACCCCAACGTACAGGTGCCGAGATGGGGAGCAACAAGTATGCCCACTCCTGCCTGACGCCTCTCACCTTGGGCAACTCCAGAGTGGAAGTATGTCCAGCCCCTCTCAAGGAGACTGTTTCCAGAACCAGAGCCATGCGTAGAGGTGAGACCGACTATTTCTAGCCGGAACCGCTCTACTCAAACTCACACACTAGCTCTGGCTTCTTCCCCACCAGAGAGGTGACATTCCACATCCCAAGAGCTTCTGCAACCGAGGATCGGACCACCAGGGCCCCCTCCCTCGGCCGCCACCCATCACACATTGTACCTGACCCCTTTGGCCCCTCCTATGGAGGGGGGCCATGTTTCCTCTTCGGGCTGAGCCCAGCCGGGCTCCATGGGTTAAAGCCCGGCCACCAGGCGCTCGCCATCGTGTCCCCCCTCCAGGCCTGGCTCCAGAGTCCAGGCCTGGCACCGGGGTGACCCGTGTCCGGGCGAGGGAACTCCAAGCCCAAAGGTCTTTTCCATCATTGGGGTCTTCGGGCTGCACTTTGTCTGGTCCCTCACCTAGGACCTGTCTGCCTTGGGTGACCCTACCAGGGGCATGAAGCCCCAGACGGCAGAGCTCCTAGGATCATTGGGGCCTCAAACTCCTCCACCACAATAAGGTGGCAGCCCAAGCAGCACAGAGTCTCTGTTCCGCTCAGATCCGGCAGCAGAAAAAGGAAAGGAGCTGCTTATTTAACAAAAAATTATCATGAAGCTGCAGCAGAACCATCAGAACCAGACCGGAACAACACCAGACCAGTCCTGGAAGCCTCCTCTGGATCACCTGGACCAGTCCCTGGACCAGAGGCCTGTCTCCAGCTGAGGTTTGGACCAAGTCCTGATGGAGACACCAGGTTCTTGTGTCCCAGAGGACATCTCATCTCCCTGTCTGGACTCTGTAGAACAGAACCACATGCCGCAGTTCCCTGTTCTGACACGGAATCGGGTTTCATTTTGTGATCGGAATCGGATCAGCTGTCTGGATGTTCCTGAAGATTTGAGCTGAACCGGCCCAATATTTATTTAGCCCAGGTTCACTTACTGCTGAGCCTGACTCGGTACAACTCCGACCAGAACCAACAAATCAAATTTTTTCAGGTGGAGGGTTAAAGTTGAAATAGTTAATGGAATTAATTTCAGGATCTGTTATTAAATAATTACATTTAAATTGAAAATTAACAAAATCAGCAATATTTTCAATTGAAAAACCCTTTTGCTGGCAACTTAAAAAGATATTTATAGATGATAATTGTCATGATTCATGTTCTGTCTGTCCATGCTGAGCCTAATCATTCATTCAGTTCACCTGCCAGGACTGATTGCTTTCCTGTTCCACCTGGTCCCCGCCCTACTTAAACACCTCTCAGTCTCTGCCTCCTTGCCAGATTATCGACAGCCACGAGCCAGTAGAAATCCAGCTTTTCCTTCCAAGCCTTCTGTGTTTCTTGACCCCTTTCTGTCCACGGATTGACCCCCCTTGCCAAGCCCTTGTCGGATCTCATCTATTCTGGATTTCTGGACCCCGACCCAAGCTTTGCCTCACGAACACCGAGTATCGCCTGCCCCTCAAGCTAAGTTTGCTCTCTCTGCGTACCCGTGTATGACCTTTGCCTGATCTTCGTCTCAGTCCCTGGGTGATGCCTTCTGGATCTCCTTGTGGAGAGTATCATTGGATCCACAGCAGCCAATTCTACTTTTGTTTTCAGCTCCACCCGTTCACTGCATTACAGGTCAGTTAAGCTGAACATTTCTAAGTTACCCCTCCTTTATCAGTGCATCACCAGTCTTCTCCCTTCTCTTCTCAGTGCTGTGTTTGATGACCATTCCCTGAGCAGCGATCAGTATCTGAATATTTTATTAAACTTGTTTTTTCTTTCCAAACTCCTGTGTGTGGTTGAATTTCCGGGTCCCCACCGAGTGTCCTTACAGATAATCAGATATTTATAGATGATAATCAGATATAAGTTAATCAAGTTCTTTAACCATCAGACTGAAGCAAAGTTCATCTTTCCAGAGTTTTCTTTTGATCATTCATGCTGTATTGTGGACCCTGACACTAGCATTAGCTGCTACATGTTAGCATTGAGATGCTATTTTAGGCTAGCATAGCTTCTATTATAAGCTAACTGCTTTTTGCGCAACTTGAACTCAAGTCTTTTCCAGTGTCCAATCAGATCATTTAGAAGCAGAAGTTAAAACCGCTGGTAGCAGATGGGGTTTGCACGTCAGATTTGCGGTGTGCCAGAAACAAAATACAGAGGTTCCGGTTCAGGAATTTTATATGTAAAAAAAAAAAAAAAAAAGAGGTAAAAACGCAACTGATTGCATTGACATTTTTGTAATTAATAAAAATGAAAGCGTGAAAGTCCCGGTCCTAATATTTCCCCAGTTTCCAGACTGGTTCATTAAACTGATGCAATCTGATTCCTCCCAGAACCAGCAGCAGTTCTGGTTCTGATGGACCACGGGGGATCTTTGGGCTCCAGAACCGTCTTTTTAGAGTTTTTACAGAAGCAGCCCTCCATCCGGTCCCCAGCTGTTCTCAGATCATGCCCACCATGATCGGAACCGGATCTGGATCTGAAGACACCCTGACAGCTGGTGAAGTGCCTGTGCCCCGAGGCTGCTGGGTAATGTAGTGATGCAGCAGAGAGAAGTTTTGGCGGTGAAACAGTTGCACGCAGCAGCTTTAAAACGTCCATCAGCAGCAGCGCTGTGGGAGGACACTTTGACTGTTCGGGGAAATTACATCTCGCTGTCACAGCGGCCATTTGTCTCCCCTCCGAGCTGAAAGTCTTCCTCTGTGCCTCGGCGGCTCCCTTCTCCCGCCTGTCAGCTGGATGCAGGCCGGCAGCCGTCACAAATCCTGACGGGCCGCATTCCTGCTGGCAGCCGCCTCGTTATTCCTCTTCACAAAGACGGGTACCGACCCGGCCCAAAATAACCCGAGACACACAGACAGAGAGGAGGGGGGGGCTTCAACAGAAGCTGCCGCTGTTAGAGAGACAGAAACTGTGGTGACGGTCAGAAACTAGTCTGGAACTAGTCTGGTACCAGTCAGTAATCAGTCAGAAACCAGTATCAACAGCAGAAAGTAACTCCTGAAATCGTGAGGAGCTGCAGTATCTCCCCGCCTGCTGGCGCTCTGGGTGGTTGTCAAAATCAGAAACCGCCATTCCAAACGGATCCAAAGCCCTTGGTTCTGTAGGAAGGGTTAGGTGTTAGGGTTACCCGGAATGTCGGGTGGGTCGGGATGAGGAGCTGTGATGGAGGGTGGTTCTGACCGACCCGATTTCTGTGACCGTTTTACCCAGCTGCAGGTTTCTTTGGCAATAGACTCAAATCCCTCAGTGATCCAAATTGTGATCCGGTTCTGGTTTTTGTTCTGAGAAGGTTGTGTGAAGTGGTTCCAGTCTTGCTGGTGGTGAACCAGTTCTGACCACCACATCCTGTGTACTGCGACCGTAGGGGGCGTGGTTCTATAATCTGACGGTGTAGTTCTATAATCTGACGGTGTAGTTCTATAATCTGACGGTGTAGTTCTATAATCTGACGGTGTAGTTCTATAATCTGACGGTGTAGTTCTATAATCTGACGGTGTAGTTCTGTATCCAGTTTCATCATGCTGAATTCGGTGGATGAAACGGTTTAATGGTTCTGGTCCTCCTGGTTCCAGTTCTGGCGCTGCTCCATCTGGAGGTAGTAACTGGGAGGAAATCTTCCTCATGGGAGGATGAGGATGAGGCGTTTCCACGGCGATGCCAGCATCCCTCGGGCTCGGCGATTACCCTGCAATGTAATTAGCCCCCCTTCCTCTGCCGGAATTAGAAAGCAAACGCAATAAAGAGTAAAACACGGAGAAGACAACACGGTTCTGGTTCTGGAGACGCTGCAGTCCGGTCCTCAGCAGGTTCTGGTTCCATCTGAACAGAACCGCAGAGTGGTGGATGAAGTTCCTGCTGGAATCTGATAATATTATTAATGTTCCCATGAAGTGTTTTCAGTTTTCTTGGTGTTTTCTGGGTTTTTTGTCCGTTTCTCCTGATGATCCATTCTGATGGATTCTGGGAGATTCTCTCTCTCTCTCTCTCCTGTTTTCTCACCCTTTGGGTCCGATTGCCCCTAAAAGCTTAAAACCGGTCCGCTGCAATCTACCTGACTCAGCACTTTGAAGCAGCTTGGTGGGATTGGTGGGAAAATGAGCTGCTATCTCTGCAGCTGCATTAAAACGATCCCAAACCGGGTCCAGCAGACGCTCATTGGACAGTTAACTCCCAGAACCGCCGAAAAACTCAGACAAACTGCGACAGACTCCTTGTTGTACTGAGAGATTAGTCACATGTTCAAAGCTAATGTTTTTAGCATAGTGTGCAACAGCGCCCCCTATGGCCACAGAACAAGGTGTAACACTGCATCTCACCTGGAAGAGCTTTACCTGCTGTGCTCTGATTGGCTCATCATGCAGGAGGACAGGGCCGGACTCAAGCCCTGGGTGTGGCCCCTGGGTGTGGGCCCCTGGGTGTGGGCCCCTGGGTGTGGGCCCCTGGGTGTGGGCCCCTGGGTGTGGGCCAATGGGTCCCTACTTAATCATGGTTATACAGTTGCGCATAACATGCACACACACTTATATATATACACACACCAACATTATCTACCTACAATGTAGATAATGTTGCAAATGTTGCCCCAGGTCAGAGCAAAGGACCTGGGGGGCAGAGCAAAGGAGAACTCCTTTGCTCTGCCCCCCAGGTCAACTCTCCATTTGCACGGTTTACAACAGTCACACTATGGTCGCCTACTTAGTGACTTTTTTGCTGTATTTTCACACACAGACACAAAAAAAATCAGCAAATCAGGTTTTTTAGAAATTAGTGATTGGCCAAAAAAATTGCTATTGGTGCAAAACTGCTTTTTTTTTATAGCAATTTTTCTGTAGAATGTTTGATAACTAATCAATGTGAAGACCATTACTACAAACAAGTTATTAAAGAAGTACTTAGACATCTTGACTGTCTACATATTCGACAGAACATTCCTAAGGAAGAAAAACAGTCTATTTATCATATAAATATTGTATTTATTTATCCTTCTTCATTTCTATTTTTTTTCATCTGTCTCCCTCCCTCTTTCAATTTGTAATTACCTGAAACTTTCTCATTATAAGGTTTATTTCCTTACCAAGCTCATATTTCCCATCTGACAGCCAAACCTGGATTTTATCCTCGTGTCAGGGCTGGTCACTCGTGGCCCTCCGCCTGTAGCAGTACGACATTTCCTCCGGCCGCTGCTAGCTGGAGGCTAAAGCTAGTTCCGCTTTTTTTAACTTCGCGTTGAGCGCGCGCAAGTAGAGCAATTTATCGCTTTTCTGTGACTTTGGCTGTTTTCCTGCTCTTTAAATAGATTACTTGCCTGTTTCCAGTCACAGAAACCCGTGTCACAGCAACACTGACTTTTAGCATCTTTAAAAATACAACATGTAAAGCAAAATACAACCGGGTGGACGGAGGAGAACTCAGTCGGTGTTTGGATGTACTCACCGCTTGGACCTGGCTTTCAGAGCGCGATCTGGAGAGGAGAACTTTCTGATTTTTTGTAAACCTATTTCGATGCTTTAAAATTAACATCCATATTTTGACAACTTCCTGTTTGTTGCTCAGTCGGAACACCCGGACCCGAAGGCTCCGCCGCCTCTGACGCCGCAGGCACCAGCTGAGACCCAGATCCAGGTTCTGGTGGACCGTAGAGCCGCTGTTAGCAAGGCTAACGTTTGAGAAGCGGAGAATATGTCCAATATGAGGTTTAAAAAATCCTGCTGGCTCGGATATCTTCTTCATCATCTCTCTGGCTCTTCTTTTTCTTTGGTTCCTGCGCTCCGCTGTCAGACTTTCTGTTGTCCGCCATCATGAGAAATCCCTCCCTGAAGCTCCGCCCCAAAGCGTAAGAAACTTGGACCAATAAAAATCAAGCATTCATGATGGACGTTTGCAAGAACAAACCAGTTTATCAACAACACCCCCAAAATCCTCTTAGCCAGGGATCAAATTAAAGCATTCTAACCTTATTCTTGCACAAAAATACAACGCATCGTTCGGGCCCCCATCGCGCCGGGCCCTGGGCTGGGGCCCCGGTTAGGCCATGCTAAAGTCCGGGCTTGAATTCGAGGCACCATTTGTTGTCAGTCACGTGGTATTCAGCAAAAAAAAAAAAAAAAAAAAGAAAAAAAAGAAAGAAACACAAACATGGAAGTGGGGCTTCAGATGTCCCATCACTACTGGAGGGCAAAACCTGAGTGATCATGAATTAGTAATAAAATAAACATCAAACCTGTTACAGACTGGTGCCTGAAATGTTTGCCAAAACATTAGTGGTCCTGTTGTTGCGAGAAAAATGATGTTTGGTTTTGATCTATTCCTCAACAGTTTCTCTGCGTAATTTTCCAATTTGCTGTGGCACACTGCCGAAAATTAATAATGCCAACATCTCCAAATGTTATTCACTCTTCTGCGTTTTAAAACGGATGTTGTAAGCGACGACTTCCGGTGGCCATAGCGTTGGCGTTTCAACGTTAAGGAAAATGGCTCAGTCTCGACGCGGTTGTTTTTCTTCAGTTCCTACTTGTTCACGTGAGGCAAGAAAACAACCGTATCTGTCCTACCATGCGGTCCCGTCGGACCCGGAGCAAAGGAGGCCATCAGAAGAGACGAGGGTCCGAACTCCCGCATGAAGCCGGGCAGCACTTTAGTAGGCAGCCGCCATTTCTCTCAGGAGGATTTTGTCAGCGGATCCACCACCAGGCGCCTGAAACGTGGATCTGTTCCCTCTCTGTTCACCTGAAATAGTTTCAGCTCCCCAGATTAGAGGGAGTCTGTTCTGGAGAAACAGCAGCGCGTCTGATGGCAGAAAGCTAGCCTGGCTAAAGCTAGCCTGGCTAAAGCTAGCCTGGCTAAAGCTAGCCTGGCTAAAGCTAGCCAGGCTAAAGCTAGCCAGGCTAAAGCTAGCCAGGCTAAAGTTGCTGCGGTGGTGGACCACATCCTAGAAGTATTTTTATTTAAATTATTATTTTGAATATATGGATAAAACACTCTATTTGTGTATTTAATAGATTTTATTTGGCCAGTTGTTTCTGTTCAGCTGCAGAAGCGTTACAGAATCTGAGCTGCGTGCTGCGCCACTGACTGGTTGGGTCATTTGGTCAGTTGTAGCTCTAAAAAGAAGAGTAACGGTTTTCTGACAGCTTCTGAGGAGAACAATTCCTAAAGAAGGACTCCTGTCTGTTTTGTGAGTGCAACACATCCTCCTGTGGGTAAATATCAAACTAACATGGAGCCGTATACATTTGTCATGTTCGATCATTTGAGACAAACTAATACTACAATTGTGAAGTCTGATCATAGACATTATACAACACAAGTGTTTAGTTATAACCTGTCAAGTCTCCCGTTTCTTTCCAGGAAACTTCCGTATTTTACCTCCCTCTCCTGCCTGTATTAGTATTTTCCGTAATATCTCGTATTGCCCCCCCCCAATAGGGTTCAACATCAAAAACACGCAAACATTTCATACACACAGAAGAAAATTTACATTTACATGTTCCTGTTTATGGGCTTGAGGTTAAATTTGGGATTATTAATATGCTGTGGTAGATTAGCTTCCGCGTGACGTCATGCTGCAACGTGTGGAGAGATCAAGTCAATATGGCTACCGTGACTCTGTCTGGTCAAGGAGAACGTCTTGCTGGTCATATTTTCTGATTTGACTTTGTGGGGTTCTCTGGATCACATGGGGCAGTTGGAGGCCAGACTCCAGAAAGTGGATTTGTCTGCCACACTTTTTAGCCGTTTCTGTGCCTCTGATGACCAGTTTAGCTTCTACACCAAATTTCTATCTGAGCATATTTTCCGGATGTTCTGGCAGTCCATTGCACCCTCTGCATCCTGCCTTGCGTAGTGAAGCAGAGCGCAGAAACTAGGACAGGATGCGAGTGCTGCAGCCGGCCTCTGATGGACGAGTTCCTCATCTACTCTTTCTGGTGGCAGTGGCCATGACGGAACAACTTATTGGTGACATGTTTCAGGTCAGCGTTGCTACTGTCACCTGAGCCAACCACCTCTATCTTGTATTCTCTCCCATCAACATGTGGCTCAGTCGTGAGGAGGTGAAAGCCCGTCTGCCTCAGAGGTTCCTGAAGTTGTCTCCAAATGTCCGCATCATCTTGGGCCGCACACACGTTTCCCTGGAGGCCGTGCTGTCTGAACGGCTCTGCGGCTCCAGGTGGCGCTGCGCTCTGACGGGCCTGCTGGGAGCCGCTGGCCTTCATCTCAGCGCTGCGTCTCTCACGGAGACGTCACCACGGTCAGCGGACTGGAGCCGGCCACCGAGTCGTGGCACAGAGAGGCTTCACGTTGGAGCCAAACTCTCCGTTCCACCATGCAGGCATCCTGACCAGTTCGGCCAGTCAGGCGAGACCCGGGCCGTCGCTCGGCTGCAGACGGTTGTGGAGCGAGCGATGGCCAGAGTTCCACATCTGTACACGATCCTGCTGTGTTCTGGCAAATTTCCAAAATGACCAAAACTCCTAAATCGTTTCTCGGTGCTTTGGATTTGAACTCAGTTTTTCCAGCTCAACATGAAGAAACCAACTAAATAGAAACATTTTCAGTTGGCAGCATGCAGGGTATTTATGCTGGTCTTGGAAAACCTTCTTTCCTGCCGTTTTTCTGCAATACTAATTCACAGTAAATTTTCCATATTATAATATAATAATAAAAAAAGTTGAATTAGTGGCGACAGAATAAAGCCGGCGTTGTGTGGAGCAGCGACGGTCTGCTGGGTGCTGCAGCGCCTGGAGCCACTGAGCGTTTCTTCGAGTCGTTTTTGTTATTTAGACAAGTCGTCTGCTTTTTCCTTTTCTCTCCATAAACTTCAGATGCTCTCCCTTCTCGTCGTTTGTCTTGATATCTGCCCAGTCCTAACAGGAACGCGGCAGTAGGGGTTATTTTCTCTGAGGATCTGCACTAAACCCTCTCAGTGTGATCACTGTTTTCTGGATGCAACTCAAAGAAATGATTTGAAGATATTTTTCTCTGACGTTTCTATTAATTTAATGAATTTCAGAAGGAGATGTTTTAAAAATGAGAGCCAGGTGGTGGTAGAAAGCTTCCTGTCTCGGTGACAGAATGACAAAGTGACTAAGGCCAATTAAAAGGGATGAGATCATAGAAAATGTTCATAGACAGGTCAGTCAGTAAACCAGCTTCAGTTCCTGTTTTCATTCAGACTATTCCAAGAATACCATCAGCTGCTCGGAGTTTAAACAGACATGGAGTTTAGATACATGGTGACTCGGTCTAAGGGACACTGGACCAGAGCCGGGTCGGCACTTCTGACCTCAGTCTAATGGGTCTGGACCTTTTGTGTCTGAAGTTGACACCAGCTGGTTTCCAGTTTGGTTTATTTGGGATCTGAACTGGTTTATGTTGGAGGCTCGTGTTTCAGAGCTGGTTCTGGTTCTGGTTCTGTTGTTGTAAGGTGGCCCATCTGCCAGCTGAGGCTTGGTGCCAGCAGAGGAGATGTTCTAGTCCGGTCCGGTCCGTTAATCCGATGGTCGGATGATGAGTAGTAAACATCTTAATCCGGCCCATCAGCTTAACGCACATTTACCTTCCTCGGACGCAAAGTTCTGACCCGGAGCGGAACCAGCAGGTCTGGACCAGAACCAGCAGGAAGCTTCTCAGTAAAAGCTTGAAGCTCTTTGAGTCAGACTGACAGGAAACGGAAAACAGTCAAAACAGAAAACACTCATCTATTATGAACAGCAGGGAGACAGGGGGTGTGTCCATGTGTGTGTGTGTCCATGTGTGTGTGTGTCAGTGAGTGTGTGTGTGTGTCTGTGTGAGTGTGTGTGTGTGCGTGTGTGTGTGTGTCTGTGTGTGTGTGTCTGTGTGTGTGTGTGTGTGTGTGTGTGTGTGTGTGTGTGTGTGTGTGTCCTGTCAGCTCCTCCTGCTGTAGCTGTTTGTTCACAGAGACATGAATGATGGAGGAGCAGTGAGGCTTTCTGCAACGCTCAACACCTGCTGCTATTAATGTTTACACACACTCACACACACACACTCACCCCAATACATACACTGACACACACACACACACACACCGACACACACACACTGCCATATTTCCATCTCAGGAACTGGTTCTGTTTCTGTGGGTCAGTTTCCTGTAGAACTGAACTAGAATCTATCTGATAGATGTAGAGCAGATAGATGCTGAGCTCTGTATGTAGATTAGGTTTCTAGACTGCTTCATTAAACTGGCAGTTCTGTGGACCGGAACCGGGTCGTGTAGTAAACCCAGGCTGAAATAGAAGTAAAATCAATAAATTGGTTGTTTTTTCTGATAAATCTCTGCAGCTCAAATTATGTTTTGTTTCTTATTCATTTTAGTTTCTGCTAGTTTTATAATTATTTTGTTTCTCTGCCTTTAATCATCTCAGATTATAAATGAGATTATAGATAAACTTTCAGTAAAACAGGTTAAAGCAGAACCATTAGTGATGACCTTTAACCTGCTGACCTTTGACCAACTGAGGGTTCTGGTCCGCTTAGATCCGGCCCAATTTTCTTGGTTCTGGTGTTTCTGTGATATTTCTGTAGATTCCTGGAGGCGTTTTCCATCTGAATGAATGTTGCCTCATATCTGCCATTTTCCAGGTTATTCTCTGAGTTGACCACCAGAGGGCAGTAGATCCGTCGTGTTGGACCTTTAAATGTCTCAGGTCACTGGATCAGAGGAAAGAGTCCCAGTTCAACAGATCGGAGTTACTGGATGTTTTGGTGCTGAAGCTTTTAGTCATCCCCTAAAGCAGAACCAGGTCTGACCCTTGACCTTCTGTCCCCTCAGATACGGCGACATGGTCCCAAAGACCATCGTGGGGAAGCTCTTTGGCTCCATCTGCTCTCTGAGCGGCGTGCTGGTCATCGCCCTGCCAGTCCCCGTCATCGTGTCCAACTTCAGCCGCATCTACCATCAGAGCCAGAGAGCCGAGAAGAGGCGAGCGCAGAAGGTACGGGCCTTCCTCACACCTGCAGAGTCTTCCTCATCCTGAGACGACTGATGATGTGAGGAGCGGCCATGTTGGAGCAGGAAGTCTGCCTTGCTAGTCGTATCTGGGGTTGGTGTGGGGCGTGCTGTGGTGGCGCAGGGGGTTAGCATGCCCCACGCTTGGAGGCCTCAGTCCTCGATGCGGACGTTGCGGGTTCCACTCCCGGTCCTGACGACCTTTGCCGCTTGTCCTCCCCCCTCTCCTTGTCCTCTTTCCTGTCTGCCTACTGTCCCAAAAATACAAGCCACTAGCGGCGCAAAAACTCTTCGGAGAAAAAAAAGTGAAATAAATAAATATAAAAATTAAAATAAAAAAAATCTGGGGTTGTACAACCCCAGATTTCCCTGTAGGTAGTGTAACTTTGGAGAGTGTCCCAGTTGACTTTCCCACTGGGAAGCTCGAATTTCCCACTTTTGAGTGCAACTGGAACGCAACATCAGAACAAACTGCTTCACCATCCAGATGAGAAGAACCAAATCTGCAGCCGTTCAGGGACCCGACCTCTGCTGTGTGTGTGTGTGTGTGTGTGTGTGTGTGTGTGCTTGTTTAAATCTTCAGTTTGTGTGGCTCCTTCAGCACCACCTGGCGCGGCCTGACGGCGGCGCGGCCTGACGGCGGTACGGCAGCAGGACTAAGCTGTTCAGGTCCATCTGCAGGTCACTGCTGCTCATTCATCCCATCATGGACGCCCTCTTGACCTTTTGACCCCTTGTTTATACTTGAGGAACATCCAACTTAGTATTCAAGTTGCTTCTCTGGGTTTGTTTTGGTTAGATCTCTTCAGTCTGAAGAGATGAAACTTCAGTCCCAGGAAGACTCTGGTGACCGTTTCACACCTCTGGTCCGGTCATCAGAAACCTCCTACTGCTCTGTAAGCCGTCTGAAACCAAGCAGCTGCTGAGATTAGCATGAATGGCTGCTGCTTCTGTACTTCTCTACCTCAGTGGTCTCAAACTGGACTCCTGCCGAAGTCCTGAAGCTTCTAGATGTGTCCCTTCTCTAACTTGACTTAAAACTCTGGAGCAGTCCAGAGAGGCAGAGAGAGGCTGCAGGAGACCAAACCTTGATGGCCTGGAGTTTGAGACCACTGGTTTAATCTGTCAGCATGTGGAGGAATGAACCAATCAGCATGCGGGATTGTTGTGACCCAGAGGACAGGCCAAGGAGCCAATCAGCTGGTGAGGTGTTGTAGCAGATTTCTGTCCCAGCCACAGTCCTCCAGGTGAGGCTCTGCAGCAGAAGCAGCAGCTCTGGCTATTGGTCAATGGAGGTTCTTCTGCAAACATCAGGTGTTTCCCTCCACCTGTAAGATCCTCATGATCAGTTTTCTGAACCTTCTCTGAGACGAAGCTTTGAGCAGCAGCTCCAGGTCGGATGTCCTGACTCCGTCCCTCTGGGTCACATTCAGCCTGAACCTCCTGCTGGAGGTCAGCTGGGATCCTCTGAATGTGCTGATGCTGGTCCAGTTCAGTTGTGTCCACCACAGCATGGTGGCTCAGATAATGGTTATCTTTGTGTCCTACAGGCATCCAAAGAAGCAGGCCAGGCACTGGTGTGTAAGATTAACCCCAACTTTGAGCTGCAACATCACCACCTGCTCAACTGCCTGGAGAAAACCACGGTGAGAACCTGAGGTCAGAGAGAACCTGCCCCTGAAGTCAGCCTATGATCTTCTCATCTCCCCTTTGCTCCTCAGAACCACGAGTTTGTGGACGAGAAGGTGTTTGAGTTGAGCTGCCGGGACCTAAGTCCAGTAAAGCAGCTGTCTTCATCTTCTTCCATCTCCTCATCCTCACCTCATGGCTTCTTCTGTTGTGGTCACAAGATAAGGAAGACCTTCAACATCCCCAACTCCAACATGTCTCTGGGTCTGCAGGGCAGCATCCAGGAGCTGAGCACCATCCAGATCAGGGAGCGGCCAATCACCAACAGGTTGGTGCAGATCCATCAAGGTGGTCATGGTTCCTTATCCTCATGGAGGTTCCTGATATTCGGGCTCCTGAGCTTCAGGAACCTTCAGAAGATAATGAAAGGTTTTGTCTGGACGATGGATGAGAAGTAGCGAGTTCTGGGGTTTTTATTTGGGTTTAGATCATCAAAAAGTTGCAGGGCACTGATCCTTGTGGACTGGAGTTTGAGTCTGCTGCTCTGAAAGAATCAGAATCTCTGAGATATTGAGGAGCTTTCAGATCCACCATATCTGTGGAGATTTCAGCAGCTGTGAAGGTCCCACATCATAGATTGATTCAGAGATCAACTTTTCAGCTGCTGAGCCACAGAGAGGCAGTTCTGGTCTGTTCCCTGCAGCAGTACTGAGCAATCACATGGCAGCAGCTGGTCAAGTGCCGTGGTCATGTGACGGAGCGTTCCCATGCAGTCAGACGTCAGGAATCTAGAGTATGTACGTCTGTGGGAGGACTGGGAATCAGCTCCTGCTTTTCCAGTTTCAGCCGAGGTGACGACTGATGGAAGATCTGCAACCTGAACAATCAGACCTAATGGACACCTGAACTGTTTTACCTGTAGGACCCGTCACCCTAATGGACAACTGAGAGGCAGGGGTGTAATACTGACTGACTGAAACTTCACAGGAGAACCACAGTACTCACAAATCATTTATTGTGTAGCAAAATCCAAATGACCAAATATTGACTCCAGATGTTAACTCCAGAATCTTCTCTTGTTTGTCTTCCTGTCCCAGTCGAGCCAGTCTGAACGCCAGGTTTGGAGAGACGCTCCCTCTAAACTGTGAGCCGCCGTACCTTTTCCCGTCTGTCGTCAGTATTCCCACACCTAACACCACTCCAGATGGAAACCGGACATCTGGTTCTCCCGACCACCGCCAGGCCAACATCGTCCGGGTTTCTGCTCTCTAGAATCCAACTGGCCGACGGGCTGATGGCGGGAGGACGTCTCAGAGCGGAACGTCTTCCACTGAAACAAAAAGACTGCTGTAATTACGTTGCGTTCCAGGTCCGGCCTCATCCGCAGGAGTCTAGGGAATCTTCAGCACAAACACTGGAGCCAATCAGTTAGGAACAAACCAACAGGAGCCTGCAGACCTGCTGGTTCTACTGGGTTGGAGGCCATATTACTGAGCCACTCAGGGTTTCCAGTGATTTTACTGGGATATCCCACTTAGGGTCATGACCCAACATTAATCTAAGAATCCCCCAAATAACCAAACATTTCCTTCTTGTTCACCACTGAAAACATCTCTAGCCCTCTGCCCTGGGAACTACTTCTTCCAGTGGTTTGTGTTCTTAACCAAAGAACAAAGAGCAAGTAGTGAACAGCTTTTAAAGACCGAAAACAGAAATTGCTGAAACTTCAACCAGCTCACCACCAGGAGGCAGCATAACGGGTGGATACCGGAGAACTAGAGCCGGGTTTCCTACAGATGATTGTGAATGAGCTGACCTTGCAGCCGTCTGCTGCTGCGACCCAAGTTTTATCTGCTGGTAAATTTGGTTGCTATGTGAGACGACATGATGGGCTGTTTGTGGTGCTTAGCAGAGAAATCGATTTGCTGTGATATCTTTATTATTTTTGAATCTTTCTGCCTCTGCATGTTAATGTAAACAGTCATGTTGAGTCTCCTGAGCTAGCTCAGATTTACAGCGTCCTCTTTGCTCTATCACGGCGCGTCTGGGAGGAAAAGGGCCGAGAGGATTTTTGTCTTTGCTGTTTATTAGAATACAACTGAATGAAATCATTTTTAAAAAATTAGTGGAAACGGCCTGTTAGCCGCTAATTTAGAGCACAGCAGCTTCTAGCTTAGAACACAGCGGCTGTTAGCTGCTAGTTCTTCTTCATCACTTCCTGCCTGGATGCTGCGTTCCAGTGAGGCAACAGGCTGGAATATTTCTGTTCATGCGAGTCATTCTGTTGTTATTAATGTTTTTATGAGATTCATAAAGGTCTTTAAAACCTGAGCGACTCTTAACTGGACGCCTCCTCCTGATGATGACCAGGCTGAGGATGGAACCTCCCCGCATCACTTCCTGGTTTCGGAGCAGGAAGTGATGATGACGATCCAGTCTTCATTCTGCTCCTGTGGTTCTGGTTTGGCTGGATGGATTCAGTCCAACTCTCTGGTTGTAAAAGATCTGCTCATAGTTTCTGGTGATGTTCTTCCATTCTGTGATAATATGAGGCTTTCAGTTCCACAGGATATTTCTCTAAAGCCATGCATGTATGGAGCAAACAGGAGTGATTATTTATCTGTTCAATAAAGACCATTATTATCACTTCTCCTGGCCTCCATCGTTCTGACCCAACCATTGTCCAACAGTCCAGCAGGTTTTACTGGACCGGCCGACCCTTTAAGACCGACTGCAGCAGCTCCGCTACAGGCAACCCCAACAGGTCCAGGTGTCCATTAGGGAGTGAAGCAACAGTTCAGTTCCTGAAATGACCTTCATAGATGACGGGTTCAAAGGTTGCTGCTGGTCCTCTGGACACTCATCCTCAGCTGATGGGGACTTTTCCATCCGGTACCATCCAGTCTGAGCAGCGCCAAGAAGTTTCTGGGTCGGGTTCTGGTCCGTTTACCCTGACAGATCGGTGACAGCAGCAACAACAGACATCCTGACAGAGCCTCGTCAGGTCTGACTTCTCGGTGGTTTTCTGGACTGGTAAACCAGTAGACCAATGAAGCTCCCCTGGTCTAATGGAGCCAATTGGCCTATTGGCAGTAGACCGTCTCCAGGAGCACCAAGCTGCCTCCAGCTCTGGCTACATCCTGGTTCCTGGCTCTCATTACTCCAGATTCAGTGGTTCTGTACGGTGGAGTAAGTATAACCCTTTCCATGCGGCGCCGGGCGCCTCCAGGTCCTCCATCCCGGCCTCAGCAGCTCTCTGGTCTCCGGGTCCGACCCAGTCGCCGACGCTGGTTCCATTGGTGGCTACGACAGAACCGGACTCTCCTGACGGCCCTGCGGTTCCGTATGCGTCTGGCTGCTGATGGTGGCGGCCGTAGTACAGCGCCCAGAGCAGCGTTAGGGTGAGCGCCATGGCCAGGATCTGCGCCACGCCGATAGAAACCCCCAAGAAACGCAGAACCTGCAGCGGCTTGGTTCCCTGGATGAAGCGGTAGACCTTCGGACCACAGCCCTGAAATACAAACAGGAGGTTGTGATTGGCTGAGAGCCCGGAGCTGTCCTAGCCAATCAGAGGTGGCGAGGCTCACTTCCTGGTGCAGGTCACTGAGGTCATGCTGATGGGCGTGGCCAGCGCAGCCGGGGAACTGATTGGTGCAGCAGGAGTCAGGCGGAAACTCCATCTCTGTCATCTCCAGCCAGTCGGTGAAATAGATCACCCCACAGCACTGAAACTGCTCACAACACACACACACACACACACACACACACACACACCTGTAAGTGCACAGGTCACATAACCATAGCAGCTCTGTGTGTGTGTGTGTGTGTGTGTGTGTGTGTTACCTGTGTCTGGAAGCTGTCCCAGGTGTGTGTGAGCCACTGGTAGCGCTGCAGGCTGTAGTCTGGCATCCGGGACTTCAGGCTTATCATGTCGGCTCGCTGGACTGAGGGCTGCGCACACACACATTTGACAGTAATCGTGGCCTCGGCCGTCCTGCTCTGTCTGCATGTTTCCATCATCAGCTGAAGGAACCGCTAGCTCAGGCTAACCTGCTGCCTCCTGCTCAAGCAGATGTTAGTATTTCAATCATTATCTCATTTAGCAGTTTAGCTTCCGGTATTTTGTATGTGTTAGTGTGGTTTAGCTTTAGCTTCTGTTGACATTTTTATGTTTGGCGTTAGTGTAGGCCGGCGGTTTTCAAAGTGTGAGGCGCGCCTCCCCTAGTTGGCGCCAGAGCACTTTAGGGGAGGCGCGGTGCGAGGGAAAAAATAATCCGGAAAAGAAACTATCTGCTTGCTGTCTACTGATGTGAGAGAAACGTCTTTTACGCACACGATCAACTCTGTGAATGTAGGAAAAAGTTGGAACTGTGGGTTACTTATCAAAATCATTTTTGCGTCACTATCTTCTTTTGTTATTTAATCGTATTTCCTCTACTCGTCTTGTCGAGTGACCGACGTCTCTATGCGACAGAAATGTAAACAATGTAGGGAGATGCGCATTTTGTTGGTGGAAAAACTGGAACTATTTTGAGTTTCTGTCGCCAAGTCCGATTATTACAAGCGGCTTTGATGTAAATTTTTTTAAAGTCGCTTGCAGATTTAATGAGTGGCGGGTTGCGCCTTTTTGGGCTCGTTTTTGAACGTGAAGTTGCTCATTTGGGCTTGGAAATAAGTAGAGACTCATAATAAATCCCAGAATTTGTCCGTCATTAAGGTAGTTTTACTCAGTCTCTCCCTGTCCATCATTTCCCGGATGATCCGTCCCGCTGTGTCTTTGTTAATGTCAAGTTAACGTATTACCTCTGAATGACGTCGAGTTTCGCGTTGCGCTCCAGAAAACTGCAAACATCGAGACCAATATGAACAGCGTAATAAACGTGAAAACAGCCACGAATAAACGTGTCCGGAGGTGACAATAATTATAATGGCAAGTTAATTCTAATTATTAATACTAAGATAAGTGTCACAAATCTGTGCAGCCATCTGAGCTGTGAGCTGCAGGAGGAGATCTGTGCTGTGACACCAAACGCAGGGCCGTAACACAGAACCTGGAGGCTGGGGGATGGGGGGCTTTAAAATCCTTCTTAGAGTTTTCCAGACAACAGTGAACCACACAAACTACTCAGGTTTTTTATTTTGTTTTTTTTGTAGTGTTTTTTTGTACAATCTCCTCTTCAGTTCAACCTTATCAGTGGAGACACATTGTTGATGTTACCATTATAAAATAGCTTACAAGAAAGTATTAACAAAGCTCAATGTGATTTTCACAGGAGGCAGCGTTGTTGTTAGCAGCTGCTGAAAATACTAAAAAGTTATTTTTAATGTAACTTAGTTAGATTACTGACTACTTGATTTGGAAAGTAACTAAGTTACTTTTTCAAGGAGTAATCAGTAGTCCGATTAAAGTTACTTTTTCAAAGTAATTATGCCAACACAGGTTTTGGCCAGAGCGGGACTGAAGGTGGAGTTCATTTAACAGTTCACGAGGGTGGGGGGTGGGGGTGGGGGCGCAGCAGGCATTGTGCTCCTTGGAGGGGGGCTCACCCTTTCATACTTTGAAAACCCCTGGTGTAGGCTACCTAAGATTTTTTGGTTAGTGGGTCTAACTTTTCAGTTAGCTGTGCCCACTGGCGATAATTACTGGCCAAGTAATAACAACCATGGCGGCCATTTAAAAAATAATTACCAGAAAACGGAAACAATATCAAGAAAATATAAAAAGTTCAAAATATGTTGGCATCAAACATTCATCTAATTGTCAATTTTAGTGACAAAAATGAATTTCGTTATGGCGGCCATCTTGAAAAATCAAACTTATCAGTAAATAATGTGGGTCTAATTATGTATGATTTGATACCAAAAGTATTCATCTATGATAAATGCTGTCAAATGTTGTGCAATAATAAAATTTCCTTGACGACTATGGTGGCCATCTTGAATTTTTCCATGGCTACCACTTTTTTTGGAGAGGAAGGGGAGGAGGGACTGGAAGCTGATCTGAGAGGAGCGGCTGGACATTTCTCACATTTCTGGTTATTCTTAGAACCGGGTCGGGCTGGAGCCTCCGGTTCTGGCCCGGCAGCTGCTCAGCTCTACTCGCCGGTTTGGTTCGGTTCGGGGAAGCCTCGTTCGGGTGGGAAAATTTCACCTTACAGGTTTTATCCAGAACAATTAAAGCAGAGCAGAAAGTTCTGATGCTAAGCCTCACTAGAGTCATTGTTCTGAGGTTCTGGTCGGGTTCTGCTGACCCCTGGTTCTGAAAACGTGATGGTTCCTCACCTCGTCGTAGGTCCAAACTGCAGAGGCCAGCTCTACACAGAAGATCACCAGCAGGCTGCAGAAGTACTGGAACACAGCAGAACACAGTTAGACCCAAACGGTTCAGAACTGGACCTCCTTCTGTCTCAGCACCACCCCAGTCCATCTGTTCTGGACCAGAACCAAATGAGTTATCAATAAGCCAATAAAACTGGAGTAGACCCGTCAGAACCAGGAGCTGGAGCTGTTCTTTAGTGAGGAACCCGACCAGAACCACAGAGAAGAGAGCAAGAAGCGGACCTTCAGAACCAGGAGCATCAACAGAACCACCATGACTGACCAGAACCGACCAGTCTGCAGGATACTGAGGAGGTCCAAACGGTTCCCACTGGTTCTGACTAAAGTGTTCGGAACTTCTAGTCTGCTGGTTCTGGAGCGAATGCCACTGGTCTCTTCAGGTTCTGGTTCCTCGCCTGGCTCTACTGGTTCTGTAAGGTTCTGCTCTGACCCGGTAGCTGAGTGTTAGCTGCTGGTTCTGATGACCCGGTCCAGCCTGCCTTGTTCAAATGTTCTGGATGTGCTAGATGTTGTAGTTCTAGATATTCTCCCGGTGCTCTAGACCTAGGAGCTCCAGATGTACCCAGCAGAGCAGCAGCAGGCGGCAGCGCAGCGCGCCGCAGTAGCCTAGCATGCTGAGGATGAGGAGGAGGCAGCAGACGGAGATGAAGACGGGGTGGACGGCTGCAGAGTAGGAGCGGACGGCGGCTTCCTCCAACCTGCAGCAGGAAACACCTCATCACCACGCTGCCACTACCGTGCTGTCAGCATGAGTCCGGACCCTGGGTCGGGTCAGACAGAACCTTATCAGACCAGCAGAGTGCTTGGTCCAGAGAGACGGTTCCGAGTGAAAGGAGAACCTCTAGAACAAGACTGGACTCACCTGGTGTGGGCTGTCAGGGTCAGGACGGAGCTCAGGGTGTCTCTGATCCATGCTGCGATGCCGAGCACACACACCGACATCAGCTGCTCACACACAGAGAGAGAGAGAGAGGTAAACAGGGATCAGGTTTTGCATCTGAAATAAATATCCGTCAGAATGTGAGACGCGCTGGGACAGATGCAGCCCGGCCCGTTTCGGTTCCTCTTAAACATTAATCTGAGTCGGAACCGGCTGCTGGTTCTGCTGGGTTTCAGCAGGGGCCCCTGTCTCCTGGCGGTGGCAGCATCATGCTGAGGCGGCTCACCCAGAGCAGCAGGTTGAGGGCGTACAGCAGGCAGCGCAGACACCTCACCGCGTCCTGCCGGGCCATGGCCCGGCCCTGTGCCGCTCACCTGGGCCCGGGACCCCGGGGGCCCATGTCACTGTGCGGCCCCGACCAGGCGCTGGCTGCTGGAACCGGAGGGCCACATTCCCTCCCCCCCAACAGGCGGGTTCTGGTTCTGCTCAGCTCCGAGGCGGAGAAGGCGGTTCTGATCCTCCCCAACCCAACATCCTTCCTTTGATTTAATCGGGTCCAACAGAACCGGAGTTCCAGCTGAGAGCACACAAACATCCAGTGATCTATTCCAGAACCTCCTGTCGTTCCAGAACCGGCTGCTAAGCCCGCGAGCTGCAGCGTCCCGTCCTGCTGCCGGTCCTCCTAAATAAAGCCGACCCGGCCGCTCCTCCCCGGCCCGGCCCGCCCTCTGTCCCTCCGTCACGCTCCGGTCCTGGGGGAGGACAGAGGAATGTGTCCGCCTCCAGCCATGGGGTCAACAGGCTGTGAGGAAGAGGACAAAGCTGCAGGGAGGAAGCACACACACACACACACACACACACACACACACACACACACACACTGGCTTCTGCTGCTGTCTTTATGAGGACATGTCATCCATTCCCATTCACTGAAAACAGAACACTGGGCCGCGCTGATCCAACTGATTTCTCAGTTATTGGTTGATTATGTGAGATCCCATCACCATGGAAACTAAAAGCCATTAACTGGTTTAAATCTCTGCAGATTAATCCGGTTTAAAGTCATGTTTTAATTGAACCTATTGTTCTGACTCTGAATTGAATATTTCAGCAAGAATCAGGGTTGAATATTTTCAGGGTTTTATGAATTAGCAGCGCTGCCAACAGCTGATGGTTTCATCCAGGACTCCTTGCTCTTGAAAATTGTCTGTTGAGCTGTTAGCATGTCAGGACAGACAGTGTGATGCCACAAGGTTAATTTCACTGATTTCACTCGTGTGTTTGAGGAGGAAAAAGAAAAACTTCCACAGCGCTCCGATGTAAAGATGTAAAACAAAAAATTTATTCCACAGTTTCTTGCGTTATCCTTTACAAGAGTAGTTAAATCTTAAATAACCTCCACAAAACAAACTACGGTTGAAAAACCGTCTGGCTCTGTCGATTCTCACTTGCAGCGCCTCGCTTTTCCCTCTCTCTCCCCTCCGTTAACACTCAGGTCCCTCACCTCATTTGCATAAATTGCAAAGTGGCCAATGAAGTTATAAGGCATACAAATTTAAAATAAAACACTTATTCACAAAACATTATGAAATTAGCTACATGCAATATAATAATGCTTCCTAAACCTCAACAAATTAACTTATTAAATTACTAATTAAACAAATAAGTTTTTACAGTAACTGAATATTTTCTACATTAACCTGGCCTCCACAGACAGCCTTCAGTCAGAGGACTCTTCAGATTCTCCCAGAGGCTGACTGCTACTGCAGACGGGAACAGTATCACCGCCCACAACTCTGAGTTACAATAACATTTAATTTTCTTGGAATTAAAACATCAGCAGGAAGTAGTGAAACCATGAAATGTAGCAGGACAACAATAGTGACCAAGAAATATAATAATAACAACAAACACATATATAGCTGTTTATTTAATTTCCCTTTGGGAACAATAAAGTATTTTTTGAATTTTTAATTTCTTTTAATTAGTTATAATAATGATAATGCTAATAATTGTAGTAACAATCCAATAGGTATAACAGCAAATATGATATGTACTATACAGTATTATAAAAAATATACTATAGAAATAATAGTTATTCCGTATGTAAACATGTTGAGTTTTAAGAGTAAAATAAGAAACGGGATGTGCTCTGGTGGCGCAGGGGTTAAGCACAGCCCACATAAGGAGGCCTTGGTCCTCGACGCGGCCGTTGCCGCATGTCTTCCCCCTTCTCTCATTACCCACTTTCCTGAAAGCTCTGAGCAACCAGATTCAGTCCGTCGCTGTTAATCGAAACAGGAACATGAAAAACATTTTATTCCTCATCTAAAATACATCGAACAACGGAAACAAATCTGGACTTCTGGGTAGAATATGAAATGAAGAAAACTACAGCTCCCATGATGCAACAGCGCTAGACCCCGCGAATCAAAATTCATTAATGTTTTCAAACCAATCAAATGATGGGAGGCAATTGACGTCATGCGTTCCTGCTTCTATTTTTAGGATCTTTTTTCTTAGCCAGTCCACGGCTGGGGGCGCCATCTTGAAAGACGAATTTTGTCGATAAAAACGACCAAAAGGTTAAAAGCAGCAGGATGTTGTATCTGGAGGACTACCTGGAGAGTGAGTACGGGGTTGTCGCTGAGCGGCTGCGGGGTTTTGGGGCTCAATAAGCGGTAGATGGGTCGCATTTGGCGGTCGGACCATTAACGTCCTGTTTTTCTCCTCCCGCAGTGATCGAGCAGCTTCCCATGGACCTTCGCGACAGGTTTACGGAAATGAGGGAGATGGACCTCCAGGTTCAGAGTACGGTACACAAACACACACACACACACGCACACCGTCTCACACACACACACACACACGGAGCCACGGTGTAACTCTCAGAGAAAACTTGAGTCAAAACAAGGTAGGTTTTAGGTAGCGCTGATAGTCAGATTCAGCTTTTAAACCCAGCCATTCCTACAGGCTCTCTAGACCCAGCAGCGCCCCCACCGACACACACCAGGAACTGCTGCAGCTGGTTTATACTTTAAATAAATATTTTTATTTATTCCTTGAAAACTCGGTTAGAATAAAATGACAAAGACGGTGTCTTTAAAAGCTGTCAACCTTTTCAGTGATTTATTACATACATTTCTGATTAAACATAAACTCCAGTCTGTTTCCTGGGATTTTATGTGATAAAACAACACAACATGGTGCAGAACTGTGACAAATCAAGCTTTTCAACATTTCTACAGAGAAAATCTGAAAAGTGTGGTGTATCCACCACAGCATGATGCTGCCACCACCTTGTTTGACCATGGGGAAGGTGTGTTCAGGGTGATGTGTGGTGATGGTTTTCCTCCTCTCATTGTTTGTATGCAGGTTAAAAAGTAGCAGAACCTTCTTCTGCTAGCAGTGTCCCCTCCATGGCTTCCATTTTCTGGATTTCTTTCATGGATTATTTTGTTCTTAGTAAATTGATTAACGGGTTCTACTGGATATTCTTGCTAAATGGAGTCACTCTGTGTTGCTCTGTTACCTAAAATCACATTAAAAACCAGAAGAATTTTTACTGGACTTGCCCTCAATTGGAGAAACCCAAAACAAACTTCTCACCTCTCACATACCAAGAATAGAAATACAAAAAGCAATTAATAGGTTAAAAACTGGTAAAACACCAGGTAGTGATGGATTGCCATCTGAGTGGTACAAATCCTTTAGTGAAGATCTCTTACCATTACTAGAAAAATCATTTAATTATACTCTGGAACATGCAGTGCTTCCTCCATCTTGGAGATGCTCTGATTATAGACCAATATCTATTCTAAACATGGATTATAAAATTTATACCTCAATATTAGCAAAACGATTTGAACAATTCATTGGAGATATCATAGATGACCAAACAGGATTTATTAGAGGTCGCCAAACACGAGATAATATCAGGAGGGCACTTCACATTATAGATCATATTCAAAATAAAAAAATAAAAGCTATTTTAATCAGTCTCGATGCAGAGAAAGCTTTCGACAGTGTAAGCTGGAACTTCTTATATAAAGCACTTGGAAAATTTGGTTTTAATGAAAAGGCCGTACAGTGTGTGAGGACCTTTTACCAATCACCAGTGGCCAGATTCAAGATTAACGGAAACCTAACTGATAACATAAAACAGGATCGTTCTACACCTCAGGGTTGTTGTTTATCACCAACTGTTTGCAATTTATATTGAACCACTGGCACAACACCTGAGACAGCATAAGGATCTCAAAGGCATTGATATACATAATGAATTTCACACAATAGGTTTGTTCGTGGATGATGTAATTTGTTATCTATCAAACCCTGAAAATTCACTGCCCTGTCTAATCAAACAGTTGGAGATATTTGGGGCGTGCTCTGGTGGCGTAGAGGGCAGCGCGCCCCACGTTTGGAGGCCTTCAGTCCTCGACGCGGCCGTCGCGGGTTCGATTCCCGGACCCGACGACATTTGCCGCATGTCTTCCCCCTCTCATGTCAGCCTACTGTTGTATAAGGGACACTAGAGCCACAAAAAGACCCCCTGGTGGGGAACAAAAAAAACCAAAAAAGTTGGAGATATTTATATTCTACTCAGGGTATAAATTAAATTTGAAAAAGACACAGGTTTTAACATTCGGTTACACACCATCAGAAACGATTCGTAGACAATATAAATTAAATTGGAGTGCTACTATAATGACATATCTAGGAATACAATTAACAAAAAACATAATGACCTATATAAAGCAAATTTTATTAAAGTGGACCAAGAAATTAAGAGGGACATCAGAAGGTGGGACGCCTTAACACTAGATTTCAGCTCTAGAATTGAAACCATAAAAACGAACGTATTACCAAAGTTATTATATCTTTTCCTGGCACTACCTATAGAAATCCCAGACAGACAGTTTAAAACATGGAACCGGATTATATCTGGATTCATACGGAACGCCAAAAAACCCAGAATAAGATTTGCAACTTTACAATTACCAAAAGAGAAGGGAGGTTTGGCATTACCAGACTTTAGAGAATATTACCATGCTGCTCAAATAACTCCCATAATAAATATAAGTGACATAAATTATGAAGCGAAATGGAAAAATATTAAACAAAAAGTCCTTGGAAGAGAATTGTGGAGTATTATTGGAGATATAAAGACCACCAAGAATACACTTGAGAAAGTTAATGCTGTCACTAATTTCTCACTAGGTAAATGGTTATATATAATTCGGAAATGCAAACTAGAGGAACAATTCTGTTTGATCCAATGGCCAGCCTATAACAAATATTTTACTCAGGACCTAAGATCTAAACAATGGCTAGAAAGAGGTTTAACAGCTCTATGTGTAGTCCTTAAAGATGGGCATTTCAAAGGTTTCCAGGAACTACAACATGAATTTGCTCTAAGAACTCAAGATCATTTTAGATATTTACAATTAAGGGATTTTTATAACAAAAAGATAAAACACAGAGTAGACCAAAATGAAAATGGGATCATCAAAATGCTGGTTGAGACCTATAAGGGTAAGAAACACAGAACTGTGTCCTTAATTTATAAACATCTATTGGAAAATAGAGGCACAAATACTCTGGATATTAAAACAAAATAGGAAAGGGAATTAGATATTCGGGAAACGACTGGTTTAATATCTGGAAGACCCAAACTACGACATCCTCCTCCAGAATTCGGAGAGAACATTGTTGGAAGAATATAATCAGATTTTTTATAACACCCAAAATTACCAGTAAATTCAAATCTACTGTTCAACGGTGTTGGAGAAATTGTGGAGCAATACCTAAGACTGGTCTGGTTTTATATCTTGGCCTTTTGGAGAATGTTGTTCTTAATAATGACTGTTATTTGTTTAAAATTCTGTTGGTGGCTGCCAAAAAGGTAATGACTAGGAAGTGGTGCCAATCTGACCCTCCCACCAGAAAGGAATGGATACAGACTGTGAACTCATTATATTCTAACACATAGACTGAGGACACAAGAAGAGCAGCGCCAGGACAAATGGATAAACATCACATCAACACTACAGGACTAATTCTGGGTTTGAATGGTACCCTTGAATTTTGTGATACTGGAATAAGAGTCTCCTCCCAGTTGGTTATATTTGTTTTGTTCTGTATATTTTGTCTCTTGTAGTTTCTAAGTATTGTTTGATTTTCCTGTTTGAATGTATTCTAAAAATTTCAGTAAAAATAAAGTTATAAAAAACCCCAGAAGAATTAAAGAGGAAATTAGGAATAACAATGAGACAAATTTATTCTATTTTGACCAGTTCTTAAAAATATTGCCACAAATCTTGTAATTAATAATCTAGTTTTAAAGCAAACTGAAAGTACAGGCACTGTCTCTTTAAATGACGCGTTTCTCACACTCGTTTTTTAAAACGAGAAAAGGCAGCTGGAAGAAACCCAGACAGGACTTGAGCTCCGCGCTGTCACAACTGGAGCGGATGTTCTGTTGCCACCAGAGCAGAACCTGTAGAACCCGAGTGCAGTTGGTTCAGATCAACACGCTGCAGGTTCCAAGATGTTCTGCTGTTGGGATGGATGTTGTTCTCCCCAATGGATCACCCTGTTCTGCCCAGTTCTCCTCAGAGCTTCTCTTCCTGTTTCAGATGCCACAGACCAGCTGGAGCAGAAGGTCACAGAGTTCTTCCTCAACGCCAAGAAGAACAAGCCGGAGTGGAGAGAGGAGCAGATGGAGATCATCAAGAAGGTGGGAGCAGCTGGACCCAGAACCTTCCAGATGTTCTGTTCTGGTGAACATCTGCTGTTTTTCTGTTTCAGGATTACTACAAAGCTCTGGAGGATGCTGATGAGAAGGTGCAGCTGGCCAATCAGATTTATGATCTGGTGAGATGTTCCACTGATCTCCACTAGGGGCGATCGGGCCCCGTTCTGACTGCGTAGTCCGGTTCTGTCAGTCCAGCTCAGCTTCCTGCCTCTGTCCTCAGGTGGACCGGCACCTGAGGAAACTGGACCAGGAACTGGCCAAGTTCAAGATGGAGCTGGAGGCCGACAACGCCGGCATCACCGAGATCCTGGAGAGACGTGAGTGTCCCTTTCCGACCGGTTCTGGGGGTCTAGGTTCTGACGGTCTGGGTCGGCTGACTTGTTTTGCTTTTGTCCTCAGGGTCTCTGGAGATGGACAGCCCGTCTCAGCCCGTCAACAACCACCATGTCCACTCCCACAGCAGCTCAGAGAGTGAGTCCAGCCGCCCACCTGCAGGCCGGCTCTGGTTCCGGTTCTGACCGGTTCTCTTCTGTTCCAGAGAGGAAGTACAGCGCCCCGACCCACCACACCACCGAACACGTTCCAGAGAAGAAGTTCAAGTCTGAAGCTCTGCTGTCCACGCTGACATCGGACGCCTCCAAGGAGAATACTCCAGGTAGGTTCTGCTCACCTGGACTGGACCTGGACCCAACCAGACCTGGGGACCGGCCCCTGTCCTGACTGTCCCTGTCACCTGTAGGTTGCCGTGCCAACAGCACGTCCTCGTCCGCCAACAGCGTCTACAGCGTGAACCCATCCCCGTCCCAGCCGCTGGCGTCCTACAGCCTGTCCTCGCTGCCCACCGGGCCCGGCGCCGGAGCCGGCGCCATCACCATGGCGGCGGCCCAGGCCGTCCAAGCCACGGCTCAGGTGGGAACATGGCCGCCACGCTCGGCGGCTGTCGGCGTCTGATCAGAAACCGTCAGCACTGATGATGATGCCTGTTGTTTCTACCCGATCCCCGGTCAGACACTCACCGGCTTCAGAGCCTCAACGGTCGACAACAACGAGACCAGTACTTTAATTATACACCTAGCTTAACCCGTCTGAGCAATCACCGTTAGCTGTTAAACATAAACAGGCGACACTTAGCCTGGTGAAGGCAGGTGGAGCCTGGTGGGGGTAAGAGGAGTCTGGCAGCCCATCAGGCTGATGATCCACAGAAGAAACCAGTTAGCAATTAGCATTGGGAGGAGGTCAGTGAGTTCATTGACAGTTTGAACAATTATATGGAAAAACATTTTTACAAAAGTTACAAATTGCAGCCTTAAAAAACATCAGGCCTTCAAGTTTAAACTGAAAGCCTTCACTGACATGAAACTCAGTAAAGTCGAGTCTTCCATCGGTTCTGACTGGTTCTGGTTCTGACTGGGTCTGGTTCCCAGATGAAGGAGGGCCGACGGACCTCCAGCCTGAAGGCGAGCTACGAGGCGATCAAGAACAATGACTTCCAGCTGGGTCGGGAGTTCTCTTTGACCCGGGAGAACTCGGGATACTCTTCATCGGCGCTGGCCTCCACCCTGACCCAGAACCTGACCCCCAGCGCTGCCTCTGACTCCCGCGGACGCAAGTCCAAGTAAGGCCCCCTCACACCAGGACGAGTCTGACTGGGTCTAACCGGGTCTAATCGGGTCGCCTGTTCTGGTTCCAGGAGCTCCATCAAGTCTTCCAACCACCAATCGTCTTCGTCGTCCTCCTCTTCCTCGCTGTCTTCCTGCTCGTCTTCGTCAGCGTTGGCCCAGGAGCTTTCCCAGCAGGCTGCGGTTCTGCCGGAGGCCGACGCCAACAGCCAGGTGGACTGGACCTATGACCCCAACGAGCCGCGCTACTGCATCTGCAACCAGGTAGGCTGGCGGCCCGCAGGTTCTGCTCTGGTTCTGCTCTGGTCTAACTGGATCCGTCTGCTGCAGGTTTCCTATGGAGAGATGGTCGGCTGTGACAACACAGATGTGAGTATTCAGATGTTCAGTTGGTTGACCCAGTTGCCTGGCTGGTTCTGACCCAGTCCTGACCCGGTTCTGTCCCCAGTGCCCCATTGAGTGGTTCCACTATGGCTGCGTGGGCCTGACCGAGGCACCCAAAGGGAAATGGTTCTGCCCCCAGTGCACGGCCGCCATGAAGAGGAGGGGCAGCCGCCACAAATAGACCAATCACAGGTCAGAATCTGTGACATCATCAGTTCTGCCTCTGCTCTGGTTCTGATCCGATTTCTCTGTCTCTGCAGTCTGGACTGTTTCCCATCAGACTTTGCTCCATCAGACTTTGCTCCCTCACTGCAACTAAAAGAACTACAAACTCTACTGGACTACAACTATGGAGGCCTCTGTGGTTTAAATGGACAGTTTCTGAATGTAGTGTGTGTGTGTGTGTGTGTGTGTGTGTGTGGTAAATAAACTGAGGATGTTTTCTATCTGGTGCTTCTTCTGGTGTTTGATGCTGTGACAGTGGCCCTGTTAGCGGGGAAACAGCGCCCCCGTGCGGACGGTGCCTTAATGTGAAAAGTTTGAGCGACATCAGGAAGAAACGGAGTTTAAATAAAACTTTTTGAAATTAAAAGCCAGAAATAAAGCATTTGACCAGGAACAATAAATGTTAATATTTCCATAACAGAACCAACCGGACTAGGTCCGGTTCTGGTTCTGGTTCTGGTCCTGGTCTTTAGGTCATAAGAACCAGAACCAAAAGTCCGTTTGTCTCTTTAACCAGCTGTTTGTGTTCCTGAAATAACTCCTTCGGGAGGAAGAAGAAGAGGAGGAGGTGCGGACCTCCTGAATCTGCTGTTGTTTTAGAAAGTTCAGAGGAAGAGTGAAACCCGAGCCGCTCCTCCTCCTCCTGCTGGACTAACTGGAACCAGATGGTGAAGCTCCAGCTTGTTTTCCCCAGACTGCAGCGGCTCCAGCCCGGACCAGCGAGCGGAGACCCGGACCTCCTGGATGAAGCTGCTCCTCTTACTCGCCAGGTGGAGGTGAGGAAGTGAAGCCGCTCCTCATGCGGCGCCTCCTCTTCCTCAGGATGCTGCTGCGGCGGCGCGCGTGCGCTGCCCCGCTGGTTCTGCTGCTCGCGCTGCTATACCTTTGCTACCAGACCCTGAAGGTGGACCGGAACCGGAACCTGAACCGGAGCGAGTCGGAGGAGATAGAGACTCGGAGACTGATATCGGCTCTGGACGCATTGCAGGAGGAGACGCAGGTGAGACTCACCTGAACTGCGCCTGCGCACTGATGTCCTCCGACAGGTCGGTTCTGGAGAAACGTCAGAATACCTAGTAAATAAAATATTAACGCAACAAAAAATACCGGCAGTAGTCCAAATCAGAATTGATTTATTAAAATAATCAGAAAAAAAAGGACAAATTCTTCCTTTTCAAATAATTTAATCAGTTATTGATCACATGATCAGAAAGGTCCGGGAGGAGACAGCATTCCTGCCGGCCTGGAATATTTTTAGTACCCGAATCCTCCCGCGGGATCAACGGCAGCGGGGCGGGCCAAGCCGGACCGCCGGTTCTACTGGGTCCACTTGGTATTTGACCCTGGACAAAAATATTCCTGAGGGAGGAGTTCCTGGTTCTGAAGCGCTGTCAGAGGTTCGGCACGGGTTCGTCTGCTTCTGCAGCCGCTACGGAGCGTGAGGTCCGGCTTCAGCGGCTTCCTGTCCGGACCGGACTAGAACTGGACCGAACAGCTATAGTTGGATTATTTATCCTGAAATCTCAAATTTTACTTTGGAATGTCACAGTTTCAACCTGAATGTTTAATCAGAGGCTAAAAGTTTAGCTTCGCTATAAACCGTTAGCGAAATATTCATGTTTGGCTAGTGGGCTAAATAAACAGCTGAAACACGGAGAGGCCTGTTGCTCTCTGGAGGGTCCAGTTCTCTGAGCTGAATCAGAACCAGAACCGACCGGAGCCAGTTCCTCTGAGTAGAAACTCAGTTTGTTAGAACCCTCCAGACTAGGGTGACCAGATTTGGGTTTCTGAAAAGGAGGACACTTTTTTTTTTGGGGGGGACTACATACCCCCCCCCAAAAAAAATAAATAAATAAAAAATTGTGTCTCGTTACTAACTTTATACTGCTTAACAGTATGGAAAGCAAAGCTGCCATTTTTAAACCCCCCTGACATTTTTTAGGTCTGAAAAGTAGGACATGTCCAGGAAAAAGAGGATGTCTGGTCACCCTACTCCAGACTAACACAAGTTCTGGTTCTGGAGTCATATGGGCCCAGTCGATGACGATCAGCTGATGCTGATTATTTATAGCAGATTTCAGGCTATTGGAGAACTGGATCAGAACCGGACCAGCTTCCGGTTCTGGACCTTCAACCAATCTGTTTGTTTCCTCAGGCCCGGTCATCTCAGCGCCAGGCCGTGGTTCTGATGGGTCGCCACGGCCCGTCGGACCCTGAGGTTGTGCTGCACCAGCAGGTTCTGCAGCAGATGGGATATCAGGTCCATTTGACCCGGTTCGCTGAGACCAGCAGCTTCCTGAGGATGCAGAGCGGTGAACACACACACACACACACACACACAGACAGGGTGGAGACTTCCTGTCATGTGACTTCCTGTCCAGCAGCTGGAAACAATCAGGCAGAGGACTCTCTGCTGCTGAGGTTCTGCAGAGTTCAGAATTCACAATGAATCATCCCAGTTCCATTATCCATTCATCCCAGTTAATCCCAGTTTGATCAGTTGTTCTAATTGAATTAAAGTTTCTGTCTGACCTGCAGCATCACTCCTCCTGACCAGCAGGGGGCGCTGCCATTGACTTTACAGCAATCCCTCAAACTCAGCATGCATGTAGCGACAGTGGAGAGAAAAAACTCCAACGGAACCGGAACTGGAACGGACTGAGCAGAGCAAACAGACAGGTAGAGGGGAGGAGTCAGTCCTGACTCCTCCCCTCTACCTGTCCCAGGTGTGGATGGGTGGAGCATCCTGCTGTGTCTCAGTTCTTCAGAACCGAGCTGCTTGAGGAGGATCAGATTCTCACACCTGCAGCATCAGATGGTGAGACTCACCTGTCCAGGCTGAGTCCTGCTGGATGACATCACAGCTGACCTGTGTGCCTGTGTGTGTCACCTGTGTACCAGGTGAACCTGCTACCTGAGCTGATGGAGGCGTTTTCAGATGCAGGTGACGGTCGCTGTCGCTTCTACCTGCAGCTGACAGGTGAGTCTGTTCCAGGTCAAGCAGAGGTCAACTTCAGCGTAGTATTTGACCTTTAACCTTTGTGTAGAAGCTGATCTTCCCATGAGGCCTGTGTCCTGTGGGTCGTCCAATCAGAAGCCTCCCTTTCCTCAGGACAGGTGAGCATGAGGCCGTCAGGTGATCCGGGTCTGATCGGACCTGGAAGCTCTATGTTTTCTTATTGGACGGTGAAACTTTCCGTTTCCTGTTTCCTGGACAGACCCGGCCACGCCCCCTCTCCTCCTCTCGTTGCCATGGTGAATGTCTTTGTCCTGGTGACCTCTGTGACCCCTCTGACATCCTTCCTGCATGACGTCATCGTGGTGAAGACCAGCGAGAACGACCCGGGCCAGCAGACCCAGGTGAGGAAGCAGAACCTCTAGGAGGATCCGTGTCAGTAGATCCTCCTGACCTTTTGACCTCCTGCCCTCCAGATCAGAACCTTCCTTCTGCAGCGTTTCGGGCCGGCCTCAGCCCAGCTGGCCCAGGTCCAGGTCCAGAGGGAGGTGGTGGCGGTGCTGCGGGCAGCCTCGACCAATCAGGAGCCGGCAGCGGGCGGCAGGTAAGGCCCGGTTCTCCCCAGGTTTGTCTTTGCGGATCCGTCCAGTTCTGACTCTTGGTTCTGGTTCTGGTTCTGCCCAGCTGTCTGCTGTGCTTCCAGCTGCTCACCTTCACTCTGATGTTCAGCGGCGCCGCCTCTCCTGCTGTGGTCAAGGTGAGCTCTGCCCCCCTGCTGGCCTCAAAGTTCAGCCAGGTGGTACGGGTTCAGGACCGGTTCTGTTACGCTGAATGTCCAGCAGGGGTCAGTGTGTCTCTGTGTTTCCAGGTGGACCCGGGACTCAGCGTCCCGTCTCAGGGTGAGGACGCCTTCAGAGGACAGATCACCAGAGACCGGGTCCTGGAGGACAGCCTGCGCCTGCTGCTGCCGCCGCCCACACACCTGCAGACGCACCTGTCCTTAGGAAGCCTGAGGCAGCAGGTGAGTTTGTGTTGCCATAGCAACGGGAAGGGGGCCGTTTGCGGTCCCTGATAACAATTCAGGACTAAATTAAATAAAATAAAAAAACGACTTTTTATTTTAACATTTTTTTACAGAAATGTAAACATAGGGATCCTCTGGGCTTTCTGTTGCCATGGTAACTCACTGACCAAACTCTGAAGTTCAGCTTAAAGAATCGGATCAGCTTCAAACTGCTGCAGTAAAACAGACTAAATAAAAAACATTAAATAATAAAACTAAATAAAATCAGAGTAAGTATAACATCCATCCATCCATTTTCTGGTCACTCTCGTCCCTAATGGGGTCAGGAGGGTCGCTGGTTCCTCTCCAGCTACGTTCCGGGCGAGAGGCGGGGTCACAGGGTCACAGGGTCACCCTGGACAGGTCGCCAGTCTAATAAGTATAACGAACTAAACAAAAAACACTAAATAAAAGGAGACTAAGTAAAACAAACTAAATAAAACAGACTACATAAAAAGAAACTAAATAAAAACAAAAAAGAACACAAACTAAAAAAGACTAAGTACAACAAACTAAAACAAACTAAACAAAAAAATACAAAAAACGAAATAGAACAAACTAAATAGAAGAAACAAACTAAAACAGACTCCTGGACAGTTTGGCTGAGGGTTGTAACTGGATCCTCTGTTTTCAGTACGGTGGCTGCAGAGGGACACACAGCAGCTGTTTAAACCGCGACCACTTCCTGTTCCTGCTGCGCTTCCACCTGCAGCTGCAGACGCCGTCAGCCTTCCAGCTGGTACACCTGGTTCTGATGGTTCTGGTGGTTCTGGTTGTGTCATGGAGCTGATCTGAATCAGTGTCTCTCTGCAGCTTCATCCATCCTCTTCCTCCTCATCTTCCTCATCTTCGTCAGCCCCCCCCAGCCTGCTCCTCCTCCTCCTCCTCAGGATCAGTCGCCACCACCTGCAGAGCAGCAGGTGAGCAGCCGAAGCTTCCAGCCAATCAGCTGCTTTCTCTTCAGTCACGTGACTCACCTGTTTTCCATAGAGAGGCCAACCCACCGACCAATCAGCAGCCGGCATCCAGGTCACCTGGAGGTGAGAAACATCTGGAGCGTAGTGCAGCAACCGGACCAGAACCGGCCCAACTTCCAGTATCTGGTTGGGTTTTCAATCAGAAATCTTCTGATTGGTCGGCGTTCTGCCCCCAGGGTCGTGTTCGGACCCCCGCCTGAGGCAGATCTACTCGGAGCCGCCCCTCAGCCTGACTCCGCCCTTTAGCCCCGCCCTGAAGGAGTACCGGGCCGAGGTTCCCTTCGACACGGTGATGGTTCGGATTCGACCGGAACCGATCAGCGCCGCCTGCGTCGTCCGCCTGGATGACCATCGAGGACCCAGGTTAGCCCCGCCCCTTGACCCCTGACCTCTCACCTCACCGTTCTGACCTGTTCTCCTCCTCAGGACGGCCAACTTCCCGGTCAGCATGGGAACCAGCCAGATCAGCATCCTGGTGACGGACGGGGCGGAGCCTCGTCCTGTCGTCATGACGATCTACACCGTCTACATTTACCGCGAGAGCCGGCCCAGCCTGCCGGCGTTCGGAAACCATGTGACCTGCAGCTTCCTGCAGGTGGGCCAGGGGTCGGGGGTCGCAGAACCGCTGACTCGGGTCAGACGAGTTGAAGGTTTAAAATCAGAAACCGGGTCGCTCCCATCAGGTTCCGATTCCGGTCTTCTGCGAGCCGATCTGGACATCGGCTGGATTGGTTTAAGTATGAATGATACTAAATTACCGGCCAACATATTAATAATATTTACTGCTCGCTGTCAGAGTTCACCGTCTGGAGGGTCAGCGGCTCCGTCTGTGAAATATCTCCACCAGCAGCACCGGTCCAACAGAACCGGCACCATACACCACTAAACTATTGTTGGGTTGTGAGTTCAGCTTTCTGACCGTGTTGGTACCAGCGCTGCTCTACCTGCTGTCTGGACCCGGATGTCTTTAGTTGTTTTTAAACGTCACATTAGATTTGTTGTAACGTTCTTCGCCACCGAGGTCATTTCCTGTCACAACACTCAAACGTCTCCGTTCCCTCTGAGCCTTAAAGCTCCTCAATACAGGATGTGATGCTGCGCAGAGACACAGGTGATGGGATTTGGTGATTGGTGATCGTCCACTTTTTCATGGAAATCGGTCGATTATGATCGGTGCCGATCGATCGGAACATCTCTATCAGAGCCGATAAAAAGTTCACTGCAAAATAATTCAAATCTGACCAAATTTTTCTGTTTAGATGAAATCCAGGAGAAAATAAAAATAACTTCTTAATGCTGATTTTAGCGGGCAGATTATTCCCGTCATAAAAAATCTTTCCATGGAAACACGGATCATCCAGAACCAGAAGCTCAGAATAAACTGAAGGAGAAACGTCTCCAGAACCTTCATCCTCCTCCTCTTCCTCCTGTTCTGAGTCCCGACCCCACGGTGACCTCTGACCCCCCTCTGTCCACCTCATGCTTCCTGTCCAGAGCTGCAGCTGCTCAGTTCGGCCAGCGGGGGGCGCCAGAGCTCCATCCTGGAAACAGATTCTACAAAAAAGATTAGAAGTGATTCGGACCAGAACCAGAACCAGAACCGGGTCGGTCCAGAGCAGCTTTGGTCCTGATGGCGTTCAGAAATGAGAATGACTGAAACTGGACCAGAACCAGCCACAGTGGGTCTGATCAGAACCGCTGCCCGTTTTAAGAAATCCAGTTTAAAGTTCTGGAGAACAGAACTGGCACCGGAACCAAACAGAGTTCTGGAACTGGATCAGAACCGGGTTCTCCTGGGAACGTCGGGTTCTGATCCAAATAGACAGAGTCATCTTCCAGAACCTCTTCTCCAGCGGGTCATTGAGGATCCTTCAGGCCCGGTTCCGGAGGTTCTGTCAGGTCAGTTCTGTAGAACCTCTTTCACCAAGACACCAACACAGTGGAGATCTGTCAGCTTCTGGGTCAGAACCGAGGTCCAAATTGTCCTTGATGCATCATCCCAGCTGATGACTGGGTTCTGTTCTACAGGGCGGCCCAGGTTCTGGTTCTGGTTCTGTTATGTGTTTTCACATTTTCTTCTTTTCCAATCTTCGTGGTTCTGTCTGCCAGAACCGCTTTTGCTAACCAGAACCATCTGAGGCCATTGGACCCGGCAGGAATTTCTCTGCAGATTCGGAACTGAGACGGAGCAGAACCAGCGCCGAACGTGCGGCCCGGTCCAAACACAACCCTGAGCTCCTGTCCGAAGGCAGATCAGCAGGAGAACTGAGCCGAGCGGCCGGTCCCGACCCGCCGGGCCTCCGATTCCCAGAAAAACAGAACCATGATCTGATGAGAGCTGATCCGGATTACGCGGGCCAGCGAGCGGAACCGGGTCTGGAGCTTTGATCACGGCGCCGGACGGTGAGTGTTTCTGTCCGGCCCGGACGGATCGAGTCCGACAGAACAGAAACAGTTTTGGCTTCGGCGCCGTCAGAAACAAAGTCAAACATTTGGCCGGTTTCATCTGCAGAAATATGAAAACTCTGTCCCTGGATCAGGGAACACCAGAACCACAGCGCTGCACAAACCGGACCTTCCACTTCCCAGACCCACAGCTTCTGCATTCTTCTAGAAAGATTTTCCTCTTCCTGCTCCTCAGTGAAAGTCTCCAGGAATTCCTCGGTTCCCCAGCAAAGTTCCCAAGTCACCAAAGCGACTTTGAACCTAAAGAGCTTCAGTTCCCAACTTGAAATAAATCCAAAGTCGGTTCCCAGGTTCCCTTCCAAAAGGTTCCCAAAGTCCAGGCTGCAAACTGAGTTCACTTTCTCAGGAATGGCTTCAGTTCCCAAAGGAAAAACTCCCAGTTCCAACCAACAGATTATTTTAAACATTCTTCAAAATTCCAGAAGAAGATGTTTAATTCCTTCCTTAAATTAGAATTTAATAAAATAATAACATTTTAAATTTATGTGGAGGGACCAGGATTCCCTGGAGGAGCTGGAGGGAACTCTGACTCTCCCTACTGAGGTTTGGAGTTGAAGTTGAAGGGAACTAAGTTTTCCAGGCGGGTTGCTAAAAGAGAAACAGAAAAGCTTCCAGTTTCTGAAACTGCAAGAGATGGAAAGAAGTTTCCTAGAGAAGGTTGATTGATGGTGATCTCCTGCCAGGACAAGCCTTCCTGTTCCCAGTCCTTCCAGAAACACCGAAGCCTCAAACTGGTTTGATTCCTGTCAGTAACCATCCTGGAATAGTTGCAGGTTTTCCCTGATTTGTTTCCATAGTCCAGCAGCTGGAGTTTAAATCTGGAAATGTTTTTCCTAATGAGGATCGTGGTTTTAGTTCTGAAGTTTTCCTGAAGTGACCAGAGGCCTCATGCATAAAGGGTTTGCAGTTTTCACACTAAAACTTGGCGTAGGACAAATTTAAAAAGCTGTGCTGCGATCAGACCTGCTCTCCTTTCCTTTATTCATCCTGATGTTCAGGAAACAGAGCAACTGCTGCTCCGCCGTCGCCTCCAGAAAAACATCTTAATGTAAACTAGTTTAAAATCCCGGAGGTCTGCCGCCACCTGAAGCAGTAACCATGGCAACGGTCCTGGCTGGTAGCAGTACAAGTATTTCTAATAGTTATTATATATTTTATTTAAAAGGTGCTTTCACTTCACAAAACATAAAAGAAAATCTCCACATAAACCATAAAGATCTTCCAGAGCAGCAGAGCGTTCAGCCGGGATTTAAATCTTCATCCTGAACCCAGGAATCAGGAGCACAAGTTACATTTACAGAGTCCAGATGATTTCTGACCGGTACCGGTACCGGTCCAGCTGTAAGTTCTGCTCAGAGCTCCAGGATGATCAGTCTGGATGAATCTAAACGCTGATAAACCAGCAGATCAATCTGATCAATCTGATCTCTGATCAATGGCTCCATGTTCTCCTCAGGTAGCGGCTCACCTGGATGCAGCTACTGATGGACCTGTGATTGTCTCCACACCTGATCAATAATCAAACTGTCTGATCAGCCCTGGTTTCTCTTTAGGGACAATAAATAGATTCATTCAGACCAGGAGTTTCATCTTTATGAGACTCAAACTGAGCAACATGATTGTTGACATTGGACTGAGGTTTTCACATCCTTTATTTCTATTTTCTGTATTTTCTGTTGGCTTATTGTCTGAGGATAAACGGGTTCAGTTTCATCGTTTAAACACTGAAATATTAAAATCATAAATCCTGGGGTTTGATGCTTCCTGCTCTAAATAACTGAATCAGATTTCAGTGGATTTAGTTTTGACTCTTTGTAGTTTATTATTGGATGCTGCTGAACATTTTCACCGCAGGTCAAAGGTTTGTGTATTTTAACCCCCATTTTCACGCCACCTTCATTTTTAGACTTGCCGACTTCTGGGTAAAATATGGCGCCGACACATTTGTCGTGCGTACGCCGCTTTAGACATGAGGCGTCTGCAGAGCGGCGCAGACAGGAAGTGGAGAGGAGGAAGGATTCCAGCCTCAGGGCTGATGAGTGGCTCAGCTCTCCTCCAGGTTTCAGGAAATATTCCTCCATGTCTGGAATCTGAACAGAACCTTCTGGTTCTGTAGTTTCCAATCCATGTCAGAACATTTCCTTTATGATTTTCGTTCCTGTTTTTATCTGTTTCTGAATCGGATTTGGATCAAATCCAACAACATTCCTGAACTCCAGAGTGTTTGTTGGGAAAATTTCAGAATTTTAAGCAACTTTATTCAAATATTCAGAGTTTTTCTTTCATTTTTTAATGTGGAAATTCCTCCTGTGAGGAAAAACTTCCTGTTTCATTTAAACCTGCATGTTTTTGTTTGGTTTCAAAATCTCTGGAACATTTTGGGTTCGGATCGAACCGTATTTATTCTGGTTTTGTGCTGGTGATGCTGCAGCCGTTTCTTTAATGAGCCGGGAAGCTTTGGCCAGTAGAACCAGAACCACTGACTGATGAAAGGCTCGCCGGCCCGGCCCGGCCCGGTTCGAGCGTTTACTCTGAGCTCAGGTACGAACAAGAAAATCCCTGTTAAGTTTTCTTGTCACACTTTGTCGCGAGCTGCAGCGCCGGCGTGTTGAATGTGGCGCCGCCACGAAGAACTGCGGCAGCGGAGGAAGAAGAAGAAGAGCCGCGTCTGTGAAGCCGGCAGCAGACAGGGAGGTTTATCTGACCTCTGACCTCTGGGCTGGATGAAAGCTTTGATGCCGAGACGCTGCCGAAGCAAACCCAATGCATGCTGGGTAATGTGCAGCGTGAAGGGCTCCCCTAACTCCTCTCCCTGTTGCAGGACTGTGGCATGCGGGTCCAACCGGGTCGGTCCTGCGGTCTCCAGCCTCACCTCCTGCCCCAGAGTCCCGTCCAGCCCTGCAGCTCAGGACACGTCCCAGGTAGCGTCTCCGCCGTCCGTCTGTCCGCTCCCATCTCGCCTCACAACACGCTACAGAACCATCTGCTGGAGCAGGTCTGTCCTGGTCTCCATAGCAACCGTTAGGCTAACTCTACAGTCAGGAAGAAGAGTTTCCTACCATCTGAAAGGTCTTAGCCGTCCCGGTTCTTTACCTGGACCCGGTCGGACTCCCTGGGTCCCGGCGGCTGACCTGGGTCCGTCTCTCACCTGTCCGTCAGGTCGCTGGGTCGTCCCGTGCCTCAGCTGCTCCGACAACAGGACCTGTGACTGGAGGGAGGTCACCTGGCAGCCAGACGGCTGCTACCACCCGCCGGTGCGGCGCCCCCTGCTGCAGGACTGCCTGGCGGACAGAAAGGTGAGGTCACGTCGCCGGGCGCTGGGCGCCATCAGCGCTGCCAGCTGATTGGCCGGTCTGTTCTAGGTCATGTTCATCGGGGACTCCACCAACCGCGGGATGATGTTCTTCCTGATGGAGCGGGTCAACGGCAGCCTGCAGGACTGGGGCAGAGCTCACCACACGCTGCTGTACCAGAACCTGAACCGGCGCCGCACGCAGGTCAGCTACTCCTACTACCCCCGCTTCTGGCTGGAGGCCGGCCAGAGGCCCACCTTCAGGCAGACCCTGCTGCAGCTCATCAACAGGTGACAGGAAGTAGGCCGCGGCGCTTCCTGCGGAACGCCACGTTCCTCGGCTGAGCCTCTGTTTCTGCGAAGGTCTCGGCCGCTGGAGAACTCCGAGCAAACGGTGCTGGTGGTGGGCGGAGTCCAGTGGCTCAACAGCGACCACCTGAGGACGGTGCATGACGTGTTGGACAGGTAAACGCACAGCGACATCACAGGTGTTCTCAGAATGACGGCGATCCCTGAGGAACTCCTCTGTCCCCATCAGGGAGTCTCTGAGCCAGGTCCTGGTGGTGGTGAAGTCTCTGGGGATGGGCTTCCACCTCCCAGTAGACGGCATCCGGTCCCTGAGCCTGGTAGGTTCCCTGCAGAGGGAAACGTCCTGCCGCCGACGTCCTGCTGTCCCTCTGACGGCGTCTCCCTGCAGGCGGAGATACGAGGTCTGTTCAGAGACAACGCCGAGCTGATCTCCACGGCCAGACGGCTGCGCTTCGAGGCCGTGGACACCTTCAGCGTCACCATGGGTCGATACAAAGAGTTCCTGCAGGGCCGCTGCGCCTGCCACTTCCACGAGGTAAAGAAACGCCGCCATCCGGGGATTTGGGTTCAGAACCGGGTCGGACGGTTCCAGGAACCTGCAGAGACGCCTTCCTGTTCCTCAACTTCTACCACCCAAAACCCTTCCTGTTAGCAGCACAGCTGTTGAGCTCAGGCGGTTCCTCGTCTCCTGACGATGTTCATCCGGACCGTCCAGATCCTGGAAAATGCTTCGGCTCCTCCAGGAAAGATCCAGGCCCCCAACAAAGTTTCTGGTTCCTGAAACATCAGATTCTTTTTTTCAGAGGAAGTTCCAATGATCCGATTCTAAAACAAAAGAACTGGTTCAGAGAATCAGTTCCATCTGTTCTGATTCGGTTCCAGATCCTGGCAAAGTGCTGCAACGTCCTGCTGTTCAGAACGTTCCAGTTTTCCAGCTGATCCCGTCTCTTGTCCTTCCAGGTGGAGAAGCTCCGATCCTCCGACCCTGCACACGGCGAGGCGTCCACCGGGAAAAAGCCCGGAACCAGAACTGGCAGCCATTCCGTGCTGGATATGGAACAGGAAGTCGGGTCGAAGGCGCCGACCTTTCGGGTTCGCGGCGCCGTCAACCAGGTGTACTCCGAGATCCTGCTGAGCCGCCTTTGTCCCGGGAACAGGTGAGACTCACCTGGCTCCTCCGGGTCAGCACCGCCGGGTCCTGCCGGGTCAGCGTTGGCTTCACTGATGTTCCGGGATGAACATGGAAGTCCAACCGACTGGGAAGGGAGCCGTATCCGGAAATACTTCTGCTTTGATGAGGAGGTTGCAGAAAAATCCCAAAATAATCTGAGAAACTGAAAATATTCCCAGAAACTTTATTCCATTCAAACTTCCTCTGATGGGAAGTTTCACATTCCCAGACGTTCCCAAGATTCCCACATCTAACAGAAAACGCTTTTCCATCCAGGTTTCATTTTTCCCAGCAGAACCTGATCCAGGGTTCAGAATTCCAGACTTTTCCAGGTTTTCCAGGTTTTCAGCAGGCAGCTGCTGGTTCTGCTGCGGCCCGGAACAGGAACATCGGATCGATCCGGGTCACTGCAGAACCAAGTCCAGTAAAGGATTTCTAGTGGAATCAGATTTTCAATCTGCTGGGAAAAAATCTGGAACTCCGGGTCGGATTCCGGGTCGGAGTTCCAGAACCGCTTTCACCCATCAAACCCGACCGGACGCTCACCAGAACTCTCATGGTTCCTGGTTCCGTCCAGCATGGACTTAGAGCTCAGTGATTTGGACCGGCCCGGTTCTGAAGCTCTTCAGCTTCCAGAACCAACAGCTGCTCCAGGTCCAAATAACGGAGCGGCTGGTGGACCAGCGGACATGTGACCCGTCTGGTTCTGGTCGGATTGGACCTTATGGTTCCATTTTATTTTTCTACAGATGATTCTGCTGCTTAGCTGTGCGGTTCTGTTCGGCCCGCCTGCGGTTCCGGTTCTGTTCATGGATCCGAGCTTCCTCTGCTGCTAATAAAGTTTTTATTCTCTTTTTGTTTTGTAGTTTCTCAATTTATTTAATCAGAACCGAACCGGTCCAGTTTCTGCAGACTTGGTTCGGTCCGGTACCGGCCAGTCCCTGGTAGGCAGAACCAGGGGTACTTTCTATGAAGTCAGGGTTGCCATGGTTACCAGAACTTCCTGGTTTCTTCCTCCGGACGTTTCGGAACCAGCGGCACTCGGTCCAGTTTCCATCCCGTCCGGAGCCAGGCGGTTCTGGAGGGTTCTGGAGAACCGGGACGTTTTCCTGCTCTGTTTGCTCCGCAGCTTCAGGATCAGCCTCTGACGTCACGCCGATGCGCTGGTCCAATCAGCAGCGTCCAGGACCGGGTCAGGGTCCGATCCGCCGCGCCTGGTACCGCAGAGGGAAGCAGCGGCGGCGGAACCGGGATGATCCGCAGAACCGGGCGGTTCTGGTGAGGGATGGAGACCCGGAGTTCTGGAGTCCGACGCATGTTCGGTCTGGTTCTGCTGCTGGTCTGGGTCAGCCCGCCGAGCTGCCGGGGCAGCTGGATGTGAGTACCGAACCGAACCGGACCAAGCAGCACCGCAGCTCTGTCAGAACTTTTTATCAGTACGAGAACCCGGTCTGACGTCCAGTTTTATCCAACAAACCAGAACCGCTACTGGTTTCGGTTCCACCGGTCCGGACTGGTCAGGCTGAGCCCATCTCTGTGGTTCCGAGTGAACCTGGTTCCCGACCAGACCGAACTGTTCGGAACCAGATGGGTTTGCGCATGACTGTAATTTACTGACATGAATAATCCGAACCGGATTTGTAGCTGAGGAGAACCTATCCCGGACCGGTTCGGATGTAGTTTAATGTGGAGAACAGAACCAAGGTTCCGATCAGATCCATTGCTAGAAAGAAAAGATGGTAAACTCTCGCGGTTCTGATCTTCTGGACCGGGTCGGTTAGACTCAGCTGCTTCATGTCAGAATTAAACAGAAGTGGTTCCGTTGATCAGAACCCGTCCGGACCGAGCCTGCAGCCGCTGCCCCGGCTCTGAGCGCTAACTGCGGCCGCTGCCCTCCACAGGTGGCTGGGCGTGGCGCCCGGCGGAGACCCGGTCCTGAGCGGCCGGCAGCGGGCCGTGTGCCGCGGGAAGCCCTTCCTGCTGCCCGCCGTGCGGGACGGAGCCCGGCTGGCCGTGGCGGAGTGCCAGAACCAGTTCCGACTGGAGCGCTGGAACTGCTCCACCACCCGGAACCCCGCGGCCGTGTTCGGCCACGAACTGACGAGCGGTGAGTTCTGCTGCACGGTTCGGCAGCTCCTAACTGGACTCTCTGTGTTTTAGTTCTGGTTCCAGGCGGTTAGACCCAACATCCAGAACCAAACGTTCTACAGAATTCAGCATGTTTTCCTGGTTCCGACGCGCAGCATCTTAGAAACTAAATATTTAGTTCTGGTTCTGATGGGTCCACATGGTACCGAACCAGCAGCTGCATAAAGTTCTGGACAGGTTCCGCCGCTGAAGCGTCTGCCTGGGCCCAGTCTGCCCCCCAGAGGCCAAACGGAGGAGCTGCATGTTGTCCTGACTGTTTATTACGTCACAACCTGCAGCTGGACTCCGGGATGACCGGAACATCCGGGATTACCTGGATGTAATCAGATTAAATATCTGAGTCATTCTGCAGGGAGGAAACAGGAGGTGTTGGAGGTCAAAGGTTACCTGGAATTATGACGGTAGGGATCATGTTTCCTTTGGTTGCAGAGGAAGTGATGTCAGAACGTCTCCATCCCACAGGAACCAAGGAGACGGCGTTCATCTACGCGGTGATGGCGGCGGGTCTGGTCCACTCCATCACTCGGTCCTGCAGCCAGGGCAACATGACGGAGTGCGGCTGCGACACCCGGCTGCGCGGCGGCGGCGGTGCGGCGGCGGAGGGCTGGCACTGGGGCGGCTGCTCGGACCACATCCGGTTCGGAACCTGGTTCAGCCGGAGGTTCATGGACGTCCCGGAGAAGAACTCGTCGACGGGCCGGGTCGGGTTCACGCTCAGCACCATGAACCGGCACAACGCCGAAGCCGGACGGCAGGTGAGGGCATCCTGACCTTTGACCTCAGTAGAACCCTTCAGAGAAAAACCTGCTCTGTTGCGAGAACCGGTCGGAGCGGGTCCGGTTTACAGGATCAGGGAGGAACCGGGCCAGCAGCTGCTCAGAATGTTCCTTCAAGGTTTTTCCACCAAAGTGGGTGAAGATCCGTTTTCCAGAACCAGAACCGGTGTGGAGTTTCTCCCAGGAAGATCCAGGAATGTTCCCACTAAAGCTGAAAGTCTTTTTTCATGAAGATGTTCCTTTAAAAAAATACACTTTACTATTGGACCTCTGGCAGAACCGGACCGTCCTGAACCTGGACTGGATCTCTAGACGCCTGCTGGGCCCAAACCAGCAGCCGGTTCTGTTCTTCACTGGGAGACGAAACCTGGGAACCGCTGGGTTGGGGTTCCAGGACCCGTCTTAAAACCAGCTGTTCAATCGGGTCACTGCCCAGAACCACGTCGGAACCACGTCAGCAGGGCCGCTGCCAGGAATCTTGGGGCCCCTGACAAAAAATGACATATGGCCCCCTTTGCAGCTGCTGTTACAATTTCTTGAGTCTTTCTGACTCATAAAGTTTTAAAGTCTTGCTTTCTTTGGTCCAATATTGATAACTAGCACAATATTTACTGCTCATGAATTTTACATCCAACAGTCTGCAGTAGGTCGATTCATTTATTCTGTTAGTTTTAGATACTGAAATGTTTCTCCCCACCAGCAACAGTCAGAGGCAACATGCAACAAACACATGAAGCAATCCAGACTTCTAAAAAATGCTGCTGTTGCATTTTATTCCAGCTGCAGTTTATAACTTTAATAAAAAATCAGTTTTCTGCATGTTTGTTAAATGTGTCACCATGTTGTGACAGTTTGTTATGAGACAGATAATCTGTGAAAAGATCAATCTCCTCCACCTGAGCTGCTATTGCTAGCTAAAGTAAAGCAACGTTCTGACCAAAACAACCAATCAGAACCAGGAGGAGGGTCTTAGCGCTGTCAATCAATCTTATTCACTCGTTGCTAAATGTGCTAATGGTGGAGAAACAACTTATCATTACAGGAAAACTATTTATCTGTTGTCATTGGTAGCTATGCCAACTAGACTGAGCATTTACAGCAGGCTGCGCTAGCTACAGCATAGGGATGAGCAGCACCAAGAGATAGTGATTGACAGCAGTGAAACTCTTGTCTCTAATTGGTTGTTTCTAGATAATATTGGGAGAAAGCAGAGGAAATAGATATTTCACAGATTATCTCTCATACCATACAGTCACAACATAACGAACATGTAAAAAATATTTTCTAAAAGTTACTGCAGCTTTGATTTGACTAGGAGAGGAGAGAGGAGGGACTGGAGGGTCAGGAGGGTCAGGAGGGTCAGGAGGGACTGGACCTGCTGCTGACTGACTCACCCGTTGTTCAGTGGTTAAAGGTACAAAGGACAGGTGATCAACATGTTGCTCATTTCTTTCAGTCATTAAACGTTAGTGACATGGAGGCTAACAGTCTGCAGCTAAGCTAACTATGCTAAATGGTGGATAATCTCAGTCTACCCACCAACAGCCACAGTGGTTCTTGTTTTCCACTGGATGCTGCTGAACAGCTGGAGCTCCAACAGAACCAGGAGGTTCAGGGTGAATGTGTGACTTTTGGTCTGGAAGGGACAACATTTAATATTTACTTCTAAAAACTATTTTAGAAAACACAATATGATTATTTTGTAATTTACAGGGTCCCTTTTTTTATTTCTATGAACAAAAACTAAATAAAGTGTGACCACGTTCCACGTAGATGGTTCTCATCAACATAAAGCTTTGATACCGGGCGGTTCCTCTAGTCCAAGACCAGACCTCACCTCACATCACTTCCTTCAGCAGGACTGTTTGGATCTCCAGTTCTGCATCGGTCCCGCTTCACTGGTCCAGATCCAAACCTCAACTTGTCCTCTGAAAGGGACTTCCTGGAACTCTGAAGCCTTAGTTGTTCTGATGTGACTGAAATCTGCTCCACAGGAACCATCCACCTGAGTAGCTGCTGGTTAGTAGAACTCCTCCCTGATCCTCCAGAATCGGGTTGGGGTCCGGCGCAGGTCCAGCTGTCAGCGGGTGGTCAGGTTCTGACTTTCTCCTTCCCCACCTGGAACCCAGGTGACCCAGTGTCTCTGTCCTCCTGCAGGCCATCGAGACGACCATGTCCACAGACTGTCGCTGCCACGGTATTTCTGGTTCCTGTGCAGTGAAGACCTGCTGGAGGTCCATGGCGCCGTTCCAGCGTGTCGGCGCCTACCTGAAGGAGCGATACGAGCGCAGCGTCCAGGTGTCGGACCGGACCAGGAGGAAGACCAGAAAAAAGGACCAGCACCACCCTGTGGACAAAAGCAAACTCATCTACCTGAACAAGTCTCCAAACTACTGCCTGGAGGACAAGCGGCGTGGCATCGCCGGCACCAGGGGCCGCCGCTGCAACCGGACCTCCACCGGCCCGGATGGCTGCAACCTGCTGTGCTGCGGCAGAGGCTACAACACTCATGTGGTGAGGAACATCCAGCGCTGCGAGTGCAAGTTTGTCTGGTGCTGCTACGTCCACTGCAGGCGCTGCGAGAGCATGAACGACCTGCACACCTGTAAATGAGTCCACACCTGGAAAGGATCGCACACCTGGAGCGGGAAGAGAAGACGGTCCTGCATGGATGGAGGTTCTGATCAGATCAGGATCTGCAGGTCACTGCTGGAGCACAGCTCTACTTGTTATCCAGGAGCCTGGAGGAAGCCTGGAAACAGCTTCCAGGCAGGACTTGCTCTTCCTCCAGGTCTTCTCTGCGGGACGCGTCCACTTGGAGAAGAACCTGAGACCCAACATGGAAACTTTTTCATTTGCAGCTGATGTAGTGGTAGTGTTGCTTCAAACCGAGTACAAGTTAAACGTACATCCCAGTACCAGGTAGTACCCGGTACTCATTCAGTCCTCCCACTTTTCAACCGTGTCGTCAAACTTGTAGAAGGTGAATCCAGAAACGGTTGATTTGGACGGATAGAGATTTTACTCTCAAAGGACATGTTGTTATCAGTCTATAGTGAAGCTACCGATTCGCTAACGCTGCTCTTCCAGATATCAGCTCCTTGCTGAAAACATCCATCTTCTTCAAGTCCTGAAGTTCAGGCAACTTGGTGATGGCTAGCAATCTCCTACTTTGGAGATTTTGAGAAGATCTCCAAATATCTGCAAAGTACCAAAGCTGGCCCTCAGATCAAACTGAGTTATTAATTCAGAGATTACTACCGGACTGATTGTTGCTGCTGTTGCAAAACATCTTGAGCTCTGTGGCTTGCTGACTTCTAACTGTTTTCTCAGATTGCTGGTGTTGATCCTCTTGGACCTCCAGACCGCTGACATGGCGCCTCGTCTCCTGCTTTGCTGCCCTAGCCTGCTAGCTAACGTCAGTTGGAAATAGTTCAGCCGTTGGGGCTTTATGGCTTCATTGACAGCTTCTTTCCTGTAGCAAAGGATGAGTATCAATTACATATCAAATACCAACTAGAACCAAACTAACGTTACCATAAATGCTTCTTAGCAGATAATCAGCTAACAATGGAGCTTATCTTGTAAAATGAGCTGAAGCATGTTGAAATTATTAGTTTTACTAACAAAACATTTCAGAATATTCAACTAATAATTAACACATAAACTTACAGATGAATGTCTGAAGAACAGATGTTTGGAAAATCAAACAATGTCCAGTAGGTGGCAGTAAAGCTCAATTTGTGATTCAAAATAAAACCAAAGAAAAGATTCTGATGGAGTCCGGTCGGTCCGGTCCGGTCCGGTCCTCCTTCAGATGTCGTTCATGTTGAAGGTTAAAGGTCGCAGTGTGTCCCACATTCTCCACATCCGCCCTTCGCCCATTTTGGGTTTTATTTCCGTCCTTAAGCGAACTCCGGACTTTAAGAGAAGTGTATTACCCACAATTCATTGCTGCAAGTGACGTTTTGAGTTAAAAGGCGGATTTATGGAAATATTGTTGTTTTCTCCGTCTTTATAGAAAATTCAAAGAAAATGTTTTGAGAAGGCAAATTAATAATAAAAAGTTTGATTTAATACACTGATAAAAAAAAGAAGAAATAAAAAAAATAACCACAAATGAAAGACAAATTTCAAATGCTAAATTAACATATTAACATATTGGAGTAAAAAATGGGCTTTTATAATGTTGCAACGTTTAATCGCTCTCAAATAAAATTATTTCCCTATAAAATGGGAGTGATTTTTAGAAAGCAATATTTTTGAAAAAAACTTGAATATACCATAATTTATCCTCATCTCCTGTCAGAAGGCCCAATTTTATTAAATTAAAATTGTAATTTAACTTGATTAAACTTAAAGATGGAATAGATTTATTGTACAATAACCACTTTTGAAAACTTTCTAAAAACTTTAATGAAGTCGCAATTGAAAAAATTTATTGTCTCAAAATCTCAGTGACAAAACACAGGAATTGATATTTATTTTGAATTTCTTTTGCAGAAAGTCATTACAGGGAAACTTTATGCATAATTATAAAATTAATATCTTAAGTTTTTTGTGGGAGTGGAATAGAAAGCTGCTTGGTTTTATTATCATCATGACTTTTAAACATGTTTTCTTCTCAGACCAGAGCAAAAAACTGATGAATTTATTGTTACATGTTTGATTCATAAAGTCACAACATTCATAGTTTCTTTTAAAGAGGAGTTTAGTTCCATTAGTCTTTTTATTTTTCAAATGTAGCCTCAGACATTTTATTATTTTTATAAATGCTGTATGTTTGTCCTGATCCTGATTCTTTTTCAGCTCCTCTTTATACCAAACTAACTTTTAGCTGCATAAACCAGATGGTTTTATGTTTCTATTAGTCAAACAGACTGATAAATTAAATATTAGAACATTTTAATGTGCATATTTTGCCATCTTGGAAATATGAAATAAGTTCACAGAGCGAACTGTCTGTCGCAAAAAATAGAATAAAATCAGTTTTCAAAAGTAAAGTCTGGAAATCATTTTTGTTTTGCTGAATATGAGGAATTATAAAGTTTTCTGTATTCAACTAGTCATAATAAAACAAATATCTTTACTGTACCTTTAAAAGAATCGGCTTTGTTGTAGCTAGCTTTTAGCAGCAGGATGCTAAACAGTGACCAGTCCGCCATTTTGGATGTGAAGTTACGACCCAGGGCCGTTCTGTCCCTGTCCTGACCTCTGACCCCTGACCCCTGATGTGACTTTGACTGAGTCCAGACTTCATAGAGGGCTCTGAGTTTTGGACCGGGCCAGAATCTGCTCAAAGTCTCACCACTAAGCGGCTCCAGGCTCTTCTTTGTTTCATGCAGTTTACAGATATTTTAGGGTTTATTAGCGCCACCTACAGCCTGGAGCTGCTGTCACTCTGCTATAACGCTGTGATGAGATACTTTAATGTGGTATCGGTACATATCCAGGTGAGCTCAGTGTTACCTGGAACAGGTGGGAAGAATCGGAGGTAGCGGCGGCCCGGTCCGATCTGAGCAGCTCCAGGTCTTCATCTGCTCCATGTTGCTCCGACTTGAGGGTGTGAAGCTGGGGTCAGAGGTCAAGCCGGATATGATCTACTGAGGAGAACCAGGTCCAAACTGACTTCAGAACCAAAGAAATCTTCAGATGTTCTGGGTCAGAACTTCAATCTTTTCTATTTTATCTGCTTTGTTTTTAATTTGTTACTGTGAGTTTAGCTTTGTCACTTTATTTTATTGTTTTTTAATCTTATTTATTACTGAAATTAAAATGTTGATGAGAATCCAGAACCCAAACTGAGGACGAGTCTTCAGTGGGACAGACGGACGAGTCTTCAGTGGGACAGACGGACGAGTCTTCAGTGGGACAGACGGACGAGTCCTGGCGTCCTGAGTCCTCTGAGTCAGCAGGAAGACGGTTATCAGCCATGGTTGATGATTGAGCAGAAAGTTTCAGGAAAACAGGATTTCCTGTAGACTGAGGTCCAACCTGAGGCTCCTGGTGGCAGGCAGGTCCTCAACATTCACAGCAGGGTCAAAGTTCATCCCTGGACCCAGAACAGAGAGGAAACTAGAGCAGATAGGGTAGTTGACAGACAGGAGGTCTCAAACTGTGAGTCTGGATTTGAACCCTCATCCAGCAATGTGTGACCGAAGCGCTCTGCTGACCTGCTGCCAGGATCCGTTTGGTCTGAAACTGGAAGCCAACAGGAAGTTCCTGTGTTGTTTAAAGATGCAGAATGATCCGACTTCCTGTGGGTGTTTGAGTCTAAAGCTACAGCTCAGCACTTTTCCCTGAAGGTTGGTTTTCAGGAAGCAGGAGGAGGAGAAAGCCCAGAAAAGAGCCGTTCAGACCGGGTCGGACAGCAGACCGGGGCAGAACCAGAAGAGATGGAGGTCCTGTTGAGTTTCCAGCTGTTGGTTCTGATGATGACGGCGGCCGCCTCGCAGCAGGTAAGAGCATCAGGAGAGCTGCAGGTTTTCTGATGGGAACCTGAAGTCAGCTGGATCCCAGTGGATCCCAGTGGATCCCAGTGGATCGACTTTAATTTACTGCTGGCGACTGATCTGATGTCTCAAGGTGGAATGATTCTCTGATCTTCTGCTGCCTCCAAACATCTTCAAATCTGAGATTCATGAAATTATTTTCATTATGAAAAATAACATCTCTTCATCATCTAGTCTGGTTCTTCTAGCCCGGTACCGACCCACTGCTGCCGCTGAGGAACCAGACCAGATCTGATTTCCGATAGCCTGAGCTGCATATTCTGGTCCAACCTGAAACAAACAGAACAGCCTAGTCAAAGGCCAGGTGACTGAAATGCTGTCTGGGTCTTCAGAGAGCTGAGCAGAACCTCAAAGAAGCACCGATGGAGAGAGGAACCGGACCAGAACCACAAAAGACTGCTAGGAGGTTCTGGGCAGTCCAGTTGGACCCACTTGGTCCCATTTCTGACACTGTGAGATGGAGGTTCTGGGCGGATCCGATCCAGAAGATAAGCAGCAGTTAGAGCCATTAGCCTCACTTCCTGTGTTGTGGTGAGGACCAGTAGAACCCACCGGGCCTTCTGAACAGAACTTTGCTAGCTGCCTGCTGTTGTGAATCTGTTTGGATGGTTTTGTGGCAGAAGGAGCCAGAGGGAGTTTTTCCTCCAGAGCAGATGGAGAATCCGTCATTCCAGCTCCTTCCTATTGTTACTGGGGTTCTGAACAGGTTCTGTTAGGGGTTCTGTTTGTTTCTCCAGAATTTCTGCTCCAACTCCACGGTGCTGAGGACGCAGATGGCCTGCCACTCCTGCACACTCTCCGCGTATATTCCGTGTCCCATTGGATTCAGGAAAAGTCTAGGAAGCCTGGCATTCGGCTGCAAGTGAGCTGAACCTGATCGGTTCTGGTCTGGACCGGTTCTGCTGACCCAGGTTGTTCACCGTGTGGGTTCTGTGCAGGTACCAGATCCTGACCAGCAACCCGACGCTGACCATGAGTGGCTGCTCCTTCCAGTGCCGCCAGCAGGTGGAGGTGAAGAGCTGCTGCCCCGGTTACTGGGGTCCAGACTGCATGGGTCAGTACTGTTCTGCTCTGACGTTATTCTGCAGGAAACTGGGTCGGTTCAGAACCTCTAGAGAACTTTAATGGTCGACCTGATTATACCAGAGAACAGATCAGAACCAGCAGAACCTGCCAGCTCGAACCATTTGCACCCATTCCAGGTGATTCCTGACCCGGCCCGGTCCGGCAGGAAGCAGATGATCCTCCAGAACCGGGATTTCCTTCCTCCATGCAGATTGTCAGCAGTACAGAGATCTGCTGACGCGGCGCCAATCCCACAAGCTGCTCTCAGGCCAGCAGAACATCAGCCAGAACCTGAGAGCCACAGTTCTGGTCCAGGTTCTGGTTCAGACCTTAGAATCCAACCAGAGAGGGGAAAGATTTCCACTGCATGCTGGGAGGTGGGGGCATGGTGGAGGACCGAGGAGCTGATAAAAGCTGGGACTGGAAGTGGGACAGATGGAGGGAGGGGGGGTTAGCTTCCTGTCATCCTCCAGCCGCTCCATCAGCTTCCTGTGTTTGTGTTGCAGAATGTCCTGATCGGGCCGACAGACCCTGCAGTGGCAGAGGGGTCTGCTCTGATGGGCTGGGGGGGAACGGCACCTGCAGCTGCCAGGTGACACACGCACACACAGTCGTGTTTTCATCACTTGAGGGGACTTCACATTGACTTCCATTAATTTCTACAGCCTAACCCCAACCCTAACCATCACATACCTAACCCTTACCTTAACCTTTACCCCAAACTTAACCATCACAGAATTAAACCACTAACCCAAAAACAACAATTCCCCTCATGGGGACCAAGAAAATGTCCCCACAAGGAGCAACGGTCCCCATAATCCCACATTGTAGACAGAAATATGTTCCCATAAGGATATAAAAACCTGGTACACACACACAGATATAACTCAAATCTGTTAAAACCCAAATTATCCTGTAATACCAACTGAAAGACGGCTAGGTTTCTGTTGCTTCTTGAGTTTCCTGAACTGGATTGGACCGACCCACAGAACCTTCTGACTGACCCACAGAAGGCATCAGAACCCTTTTGGCCACATTAGTACCTCAGACTCAGACATTGGGTCAAAGTTGTTTCTGGTTGCTGTCCAGGTTGGTTTTGCAGGAACAGCGTGTGAGGACTGCTCCCCTGGACGCTACGGCCCCACCTGTAGTTCAGGTACTGTCACATTCTTCCATCCTGACCCCGGTCGGTACCGCCAATATTCCTTACCTGCTGTTGTTGGTTCTGCCTCAGAGTGCTCCTGTGTCCACGGTCTCTGCGGTTCTGGACTAAAAGGAGACGGTCGCTGCACCTGCTTCTCTGGGTATCGAGGTCCTCGCTGTGACCAGGGTACGGCCCTCTGCTGGACCTGCGGCACCGGGTTTCCTTCAGCCTGGACCTTTCTGTCCTGACCCGGTTCCTGTCTTCCAGAACTTCCAGGGTGTGCGGCCCTCGGCTGCCAGCAGAACTCCCGCTGCATGGAAGAAGCTCTGACAGGACGGCTGGTGTGTCAGTGTTTGCCTGGTTATGAGAAATCAGGATCTCAGTGTTTAGGTGAGTCTAAACATGAACAGAAGAGTTCTGGACCGGCTCGGCTTGGCAGGGTCAAAGATCAGAACTGGGTGGAACTGTACCTTTGTCTAAACTCCTCTAAGAACCTGGGCCCAGTTCTCAAAAACAGGAACCAACAAACTGGGATCAACTCCCATTTTGTGTTTCTGCGGGTCAGAACCGGGCCCAGCTCCTGATCTCCAGCAGCTCTGATCTTTTGATTGTTGTTCAGTTTAGAAATGTTTAATAAAGGAATTCATTCATTACCACCAGAGAACTACCCAGAACTAGAACCATCTCCTCAGGGATGGTCCTGGTCTGCTCATCGTTCCCTCTGTCCTCCACAGCCAAGAACCCGTGTCTCCGGCCGGTCTGCCATTCCCGGGCTTCCTGTGCCCACACCGGACCGGACCAGCACCACTGCACCTGCAACCACGGCTACAGCGGCGACGGACAGGTCTGCATGCCGATCGATCCTTGTCAGACCCAAAACGGAGGATGCTTTGCCAGCACCACCCGCTGCATCTATGATGGACCCGGAAAGGTAAAATTAGTCCAGAAATCCATTTCAGAGTCTGAGGGATCAGAACCAGAACCAAAAGGGATTAGATGGAAAAAAAAATGGGAGCAGAACGGGAATGTCAAAGAAAATCCAGAACCTAAATCAGGGTTGACGGCATGTTCTGGATCTAGAATGTCATCTGAACAAAAACAGAACATCTAATCCAGAATGGAATCGTGACAAAGGCCGGAAGTAATCCTGGGATCAGAGCGACGCTATCTTACTCTGGGGCAGGATGTGGAACAGGTTCAGGATCAGATTCACGTCAGGATTTAAACATGGTCTGGATCAGAATTAGGGACTCGCTTGACTAAGTAATTGTCTCAGAGATGGAATCAGGGGAGGAAAACGATCCAGAGCTAATTAATTTGATGCTATTGTCCAGACTCCCAGTGGCTGTAATGCAGAGTCCAGCCTGCAGGGGGAGATGTTTGTAGGAGTATTGTTGTCGGTGTCTGGTTTCCTTCCAGTCCCACTGCGAGTGTCTACCAGGCTTTGAGACGCTGGCTGACGGCAGTTGCAACCTGAAGGACATCTGCAAACCCGACTCCTGTCACCAAAACGCCAACTGCTCCATGGTGGGACCGGGTCAGGTCCAGTCAGTCCCCTCCGCCTTCCTTTACCTCACTGTTATCTGTATGCTCACTTGAATACACCTGAGTTTCCTGTTGCTTTGCCTCAAGGTGCGCCTGCCTCCAGGGCTACATCGGCAATGGGAAGGTTTGCTTTGGGAACATCATGGAGCGTCTCGGGGAACTGAACACACAGCCTGGGAAGGAGTGGAGCGGCCAGCTAAGCAACGCCATCTCTCTGTTCGGTGATGAGAATAAAGCAACATTCAATCTGAGGGTTGGACTGTGTGTCCTGCTCCAGAAAGTCCAGCGGTTCTGGTTCCATCTTAGCTTGATCTGGACCTGATGTTCTGTTCAGAGGCAGATATCAGCACTGATGAGGTTTGTTTTGTGTTCCCAGATTCCCTGTCTTGGCCTCTTCAGAACTTGGGTCCGTTTACAGTTTTTGTTCCAGTAAATCGAGGCTTCAAGGGAAACTCTGTGAGTTCTAGACCCATTTAGCACAGACAATCAGAAGAAGCACAGTTTTCAGGGTTTTTGTTGTTTTTTTAATTACAGATGCAGACTCTGACTGCAGACTTGTCCAAAGCTAAGTACCTGTGTAAGATGCACCTGGTTGCTGGTTCAATGCTGTCCTCCACTCTGATGAAAACGGATGTCTTCTACACGCTGTCCGGAAAGGCAGGAGAGACGGAGACGTCTGACAGGGTGAGAAGAAACCTAGCCGTCTTTCAGACTTTTAAAACACACAATGTTGGGTCAAGTGGTCCTGAGATATGGATCAGAACCAGAGCTCTCAGGAGAAAAAGCACTTCTATGAGTCTGTAGGTAAGACTCCCATGCACAGTTTATCATCTGCATAAAATTGATCCAAAGCCTTTGCAAAGTAATAGGTAGGACATCGGACACATCATGGAAGAAATGAGCTTCCATGAGATTCACTCATTGGACCTGAATCTGATGACCCGATTAAACCAGAACCATCCTATTTCTCCTTGCAGGGCAGTCAGATCAAAATCCGTATCCATGGCAGCAGGAGGCGAGGTGAGGTCATCAAGTCAGACCTGGCAGCATCCAACGGAGTTATCCACATCATCACAAAGCTGATGGACAGCGTCCCGGCCACCGTGGAGAGCAGGCCAGATGTGAGACCTTCTGACCCTGGTCCACTGGAGGAAATGTTGACGCCACTTTAACACTTTGATGATCTTCTACAGGAGAACTTGATGAAAATCATCTCTGACTATGGCAAATTGGAGACGTTCAAGTCCCTGCTGGAGGTGCAGTAATCAGATTACTTCTTTCACACCAGCTATCCCTTGGTTCAGACCGATGAAAACTTATTTAAGGCCTTAAATAAGTTTTTAAGGCTTTTTTCTTCCTTGTGTGGTTCTAAGAACTTGCGTTGACCTGATCTCAGAAATTTGTTCCAATTTGGATTATCTTGGAGAATCTGCAGTAGAGTTTGGTTCTCTGAGCAGAGCCCAGGAAGAAGTTTGGTCTTCAACTGGTTTAACATCCTGGACTTCTGCTCCTGCTTCACAAAGCAAGAGCAGACGTCCAGTAGCCATCCACTGAAGAACTTTGGACTGTAGGATCTACAGTGTCTTCTGTGGGTTGGCATTCTGTTCTGCTTTGGTGATAGTTTTGTGGGATCCAGAGAAGATCTAACCTTCTTAATCCAACTTTAGAGTAAAACAAATCAGCAAATCTTCAAGAAACAACTGAAGATTTCAGGGAGTCTTTGCTGTGGTTACAGCAAGCTGACCTGGCCTCTGTGATGGACCTTCCTCAACCCGTCACGGTCTTCACTCCGACTACTGAAGCATTTAACGGCATGAAGGAGGGTCACCTGCAGTTCCTCCGGAGTACAGAGGTGAGGAAGAATCAAACCGTCAACTGCTCAGAGATTCTGGCTACGATCTAAATCAGACTGACCCCTCAGGGTCGCAGCAAGCTAACAGAGTTCCTTCGGAACCACATCGTCCCGTCCACCTCGGTGAGTACCGGCTGTATGTCTCAATCCGCCCTTCTGTCCACTCTGATCGTTGTCCGGTCTGCTGTCCTGCAGCTGGAGGTCTACAACATTGTGTCCAGCCCCACCATTGTGACAATGGCCAACCAGGTCCTGGTCATCAACGTAACAGAAAACGCAAGTTTGTCAGCCGCTGATCAAAAAGTCCATCTTTCACTTTGATGGATCCTCAGCTGAGATATCTTCCAGGTGTATCAAGAATTTTTTTTATTCCTGCTTGCATTAAGCCTAATCTGTAATGCTCCTCCTATTGGCTGATTCAGGGTCAGATTCTGGTCAACGGAGCGGCCGTTCTGGAGGCAGCCGTGGAGGCCAAGAATGGACGGCTGTACGTGATGAACGGAGTCCTGACTCCACCCTCCATCCAACCGTTGCTGCCTCACAGGTGTGACATCACGGAGACCAAGATCATAAGGGTAGGGAGCTGCTGATTTTATCTGCAACATTAGAAACAGATCCAGAAACAGTGAGTTTACTGTTGTGATCCTTGCAATCCCATCGTACACCTGAAATCTTGTGATCCTTTAGGGTGAGTGTGTCAGCTGCACCAAGGTCCACCTGTTCCAGTGCTCATCAGGAGTCTACACAGTAAGAAGTCTCACTCTGCTGGGACCTTCTGCATTTTTATCCCTACTCTTCATATGAAAAGCTAATTGGATTTGAAACTTTCATTGTTTTGGTGAACAGGGCAACTCCAACTCCGGGTGTCTTTACAATCTCTCCTTTGACAAATCTCCCATCAAGGTCCCAGGCAGAGGTTGCACACCACTCTGCAGCGCGAATATAACAGTAATAGCAGCATTGGGATTTTATTGATGAGAGCTAAGTCAGTAATGTGTGGTAACATCAATGTACCTGTGTGTTCAGACTCCAGCCTGCTGTAAAGGTTTCTACGGTCCGGACTGCGCTCCTTGTCCAGGTGGCTTTAACACACCCTGCTCCGGACATGGCCAGGTAACGTTCTACCACCTGCCACCAAACATCCGGAGGAACCACCGTGTTCCTCTGACTGGTCTCAGTAGATGTCTTCTGTCCAGTGTATGGAGGGCATCAGAGGAAATGGGTCGTGTATCTGTGAACCCAACTTCAGAGGCTCTCGCTGTCAGTACTGCTCCTCCTTCGACAAATATGGTCCAAACTGCGACAGAAGTAGGTCAAGTGGACTTTGTGTTGTCCCTCAGATAGACGATAGAAGTTTCCTGTGTCAAATCTCACCTGTATGTCTACAGTTTGCCCCTGCGTCCATGGACAGTGTGACAACCGTCCAGACTCAGATGGACGATGTAAGCTGGACTCTTGTCTTCGAGGTTTCACCGGTCGGTTCTGTGAGCGACAGACATCTGTCTGTGGAGGCCTGGCCCAGTTCTGCCATGCCCACGCTGACTGTGACTTCACTGATGGATCACCCAGGTACCTGCACCCTTCAACAGAGCTGCTGAAACACCGGGCTCTGATGGAGCACCAGGTTCTGGCTCTGGTTCATTCCTCTCCCGTATTCACATCTGTCCTCTGGGCCTGTTGATTCAGATCTAAGGGGTCGGTTATTATATCTCCATTTAAATAAAAGGAGATATTATTTAAATGGAGGTTGTTTTCCCTCCAATAGTCCAGTAGACTTGGTTTGGATACCCAGAACCAGTTCTTCAGGGAGGTTCTGTAGGCCCTGCCGAAGGACTGATTCAAACTGATTGAGCTAAAGTCCATCAGATCTTCATCTGTTTTCAGAACCAACATTAGAACCTGTTTGATCACAACACATCACGAAGGACACTTTTCACCTGGACGTTCTCTGTTCTCACTGCTGCCTTCAGGCAGACAATACAGAGCAATCAGAACCAGAACCGACCGTCTCAGAGACAGTTTTTACCCTACAGCAATAACAAAACTAAATGCAATCAAAACAACCATTAATCATCATGAATGAAGTGTGTGAGAATGTGGCTTTTCTTATTTATTAGTTTTTTTTATCAGTTATTTGTTTTATTTCTTATAATGTGTGTAAACTGTGAGACAGTTATTTTGAAGCATATACACTATCTATCCATCCATCCGTCCATCCATCCATCCATTCATCCATCCATCCATCCCTCCATCCTTCCCACACAGAACAGGCTGAACCAAATCCAGACAGTTCTTCCTCCACAGCCTTCAGAAATTCAACAGTTTAGATCTAATCGATGTTCAGTTCTGTTTTTGAGCATATTTGATTTAGCATACTGTGACGTTCAGGAAAACCCATTCCCTTTCCAGAGCCCAACTTCCCAGATGAAGCGGTACCATGACTGATCCAGTTTCAGAACCTTTCTGCAGAGTTATTGTTCATCCTGCCTACCTCAGAACTCTAATAGGAAGAGTCAAAAGTTCAGAAATTATATTTTATCTTGTTCTACGGTACATTAATGACCAAACATCCTGGTAATTTTAATTATTTATCCCAGATGTTCTTCCATGTATCAGGTGTGTTTGTAAAGCTGGTTTCCAAGGCGATGGGATCACCTGTGTGGAGTCGGACCCCTGTGCTCCGCCTCTCCGAGGCGGCTGTAGTGTGAACGTGAGTTCCCTCTGTGTTCTGACCCTTTGCTTCCTGGTTCTCTGGGCTAAACTGTGTGGTCATTGCTGCCCCCTATAGGCCAAATGTATAAAGACAGGCCCAGGTACTCACACCTGCCAGTGTCTGACTGGCTGGACAGAGGATGGAAACGAGTGTCAACCCATAAACAACTGTGATGGTCCTGATGGGGGAGGCTGCCACCCAAACGCCTCCTGCATCTACGTTGGACCTGGACAGGTACTGCCCCATCACTACGGGTCAGAACCAGCAGGACAAGAACTGTTCTAAACTTTCCGAATCATCTGTTCCAAGAAACCTAGAAAGGTTTTAGATTGTCCAGAAGGTGAACATCAGGACAACCAGTTCCTCAGAAACCAATCCATCCAGACTCAGAACCCAGAGGTTCAAAACCTGGTCCAGACCAGAACAGTGTCACCGAACTGCACAGGTCACTGGAATGATGGGATATAATTAATATACACTGATATTACACGGCTTTATAGCTTCAGTCTCACATAGCATCGCTACCAACATCTATTTAGCAAGGTTTAGTAATAAAGAGTGTAATTAAACTAAAATATTTTAAAATATAGGGACAAAAAAGCCCACAAAACAACAAATTTTCTACTGATTAACCAGCAAATAATAACTTGTTTACAGTAACAACATTGCAGACGGCAAACTAAAAGACATTCATAAATAAATTTACAAGCTGCCTGTCATGTAAAGTAAAACCATGAAGTAATACAGCAGCTTAATGAAAGCCAGGATTTAAATAAAGTGAATAAAGTTTACTGTAATCTGCAATGAAATAAAAGACATGAAACAAAACGTCCAAGGTAGGACGGATTTATAAGAAATCTGCTGAGTCAGCAGATTGTGACGTAGCATCGATGAGCCACAAGGTAGGATGGATTGATGGGTAGCACAGATAAACGGATCACCTGTTCCTGAGTGTTTTGTTAAACCAGTTGCTAAGCTAATTGTAGCCCCGGTTTCTGATGTGGTGCTGGCAGTTTGGGAATGTAATGTTTGTGGACATACAGAGCAGGCCGGTAAAACTGGACCTCTGGTACCACAGATCTAACCTGAATCAGAACCTTCTCTGTGACACACACACAGAGTGACTGTGCCTGTAAGGCCGGCTATATGGGGAACGGACACGCCTGTGAGCCTGTCAACCAGTGTGTGACGGCTAACGGAGGCTGCCACTTCAGGGTGAGAACCGGTCCAATCGTACCTCAGAACCACAAGTCCTAGCTCATCAAGAAGCAGTAACAGAATCTGGGCTGGCTGGTGTCCCCGTCCCCAGGCCAGCTGTCTCCTGCTGTCCTCACAGTGGACATGTGTCTGTGACGATGGGTATGTTGGAGACGGACTCCTGTGCTACGGTACCATCGACCAGGTGAGCAGAATGGACTCTGGGTCGGCTTCATCTCCCCGCTGCAGCCCGTCTCAGTCTGTCTGTCTGATGGTTCCAGGAGCTGATGGTTCTGCAGGACGCCTCAGACTTCTTCCACTGGACCACGGTGAGTAAAGAGCAGCGACCCAGTCAGGAGCAGAACCCGGCTCCAGAGACTCTTCCGGCTTTATTACAGGCTCGAGGTTCTGTTGAGGTTCTGTTGGCCAGAGGACTGTTCAGTCAAATGTTTGCCCTTCTTGCAGATCATCACCTGATCCAGTTTGAGACTGAAGAGTGAAACTGTACACTAACTCCTCTATGGTCTCAACACCCTTCAGGACTCCGGTCTGTCTCGCTCTTTATCGGATCAGAACCTGACCCTTCTGGTACCAACATCCGCTGCCGTGGCTCAGATGTCCCCAGAGGACAGGAGCTTCTGGACACTGAAGGGAAACTTGCCGAGCCTCATCAGGTGTGCTGTCAGTGGAACTGGGAGTGAGAGGATGGAGACGTAGTGCTGATGTCTCTGGTGTCCTGCAGAAACCACGTCCTGCCCGCCGTCTTCTCCTCCTCCACACTGAGGAACATCTCATCAGTGACCTCTCTGCTGACCTCATCGCTTCCTGTTTCAACCAGCCAGGAGGTACGGCGCTAGCTGCTTCCCTTGCACCATCCAGAGCCGGGCTTTGCTTTCTGTTTGCTCAGTTTGGGTCAGAACCGTCAGAGCTGTAAATTGGTGTTTTTGTCAGATCACATCAGTTGGAGGAGCAACCATCATCGCTTCAGACAGCGCTGCCACTAACGGCCTGATCCATCTTATTGACAAGGTACTCAGCAGATCGGATGCTGCTACTCCAGTACCAAGCTGGTGCTGCACTACAGTCACGGTTCTGATCCGGTCTGCAGGTTCTGGTTCCTGACAAGAAGCTGAGCGAAGGTCTGCTGGCCGTGCTCGCTCTGAGGCCAGAGTTCTCGCTCTTCCGGTCCTACCTCATCGTAGGGTTTCACACACACACACACACACGCACACCCACGCACACATGCACACACACACACACACACACACACACACGCGCACACACACATCGTCCGGGTTCTGTAGGTGTTTGGATCGTCTCTGTGTTTTCCTGCAGGAGTACAACCTGACCAAGGAGATCGAACGGGCCGAGGAGTTCACTCTGTTCGCCCCAACAGACGCTGCCATCACACAATACCTCCAGCAGGTGGCAGCACCTGCCTTGGTACGGAATAAATCTGTTGGACTGAATCTAAAGAAGAATGTGGAGGTGTGGGTGGAGTGGGCCACAGCTGAGATTGGGTCAGAACACTAAACCAAACCTAGGATCGGTTGGAGATCTCAGTGTGTTTTAGTGCCTCTGGTCTTAAAAAACAATATGAGTCAATAAAACTCTAGAAAATCTACGATCCTGAACGGACCTCACGTGTTTCAGATGACCTGTTTGTCTTTTCTGGGATCTTGAACCACTTTATTTCTCCGGACTGAGAGTGGTTTTAAGTAATTAAACAGCATTTCTGACCCATGACCTCATATTGGTCAACTGACCTCTGTCAGTCAGTCTTTTCTTCCCATCCACAGGATAGCAACACGACCCGTTATCATGTGGTTCTGGCGGAGCGCCTGCTAAAGACTGACCTTCAGCCTGGAGGATACAGGGAGACGCTCCTCGGATTTCCCTTCCAGATCGGGATCTACCCTCGGAACGGAAAGGTCTGCTCTCAGACAAACGTCTCAGTCCAAGTCCTCTTCTTTTCTATCAGTGGTCTCGAGATGCCTGAATCATTATAGATCAGAGTTTGGAAGCTCAATAAATCAAAGACATTTCTGTCAAAATGCTCATGTTCAAGTACAAAAGCAGAATCCTGTTAATCCAGATCACTTTGGTTGGCTTCAGGGATCCTACCAAAATATCCTCAGAATTCAACAGCTTTCCAGACTCTGGGAACTATTTAAGGTCAGGAACACTTTCATTTTCACAAATGTGCCCAGATGCAGAACTCTGCTCAGAGTCTGGACTCAGTTTAGAGACAAAGAAAGAAATGAAGATGTGTTGGGAGTCTTGGGTGCGTTTAGCAGCAGAAAACAGTCCAGTGCAAACAGAGAGCGAGAGCCAAATGAAATCCTTCCTTCACTGTTCAGAAAGGCAACCAGGAGAAGGTGGATCAGCTGAGTCTTTGTGTTCTTCCTGCAGCTGTTTGTGAACGATGCTCAGATAAACTCCTCCAACCTGTTGTGTGGTAAAGGAGTGATTCACGGCCTGTCAGCAGTTCTTCACATCAACAGGAACCGCTGTGACAAACTGACATACAGTAAAGTAAAGGTAACATCCACCCACATTACCAGACAACAAAGATCTGTTGAGTGTTACTGTAACTCAGATGAGCTTCTTTGTTCTCACAGGGGCCATGTGGAAACTGTTTATTGCCCAAAAAGCAAAAATGTCCCATTGGCACCGACCATGATGTAAGACTTTTCTCTCTCTGCCATGTTTAATAAAGTACTTCAAGAGGACCAGGGCCACAGGGAGCCACAAACATGCACACATTTTAGGAACAGAGACTTACAACTAATGACTCAGTAGGTACCTTCATCCAAATGTTCCTCACAAACAGCCAAGGCTGCTGAAGAAAGGAAGGATGTACATGTAGGCAAAATTGATTCTAAGCAAAATGAAAAAGATTAAACAGCAACACTTCATAACTCACCACCAGTCATAACTAGGAGGAAACAGAAAGTTGACTCATTTGCAGATGATGTTTTACATTTGTCATTTTAAGAGACTTGACATCATCACCTTAAACTTCCTCATAACCCAGCACCTGGAAATGGGTCCCATGTGGATTTAGACTGGATGGGAACCAAGTGGGCCAAAGTTCACTGTGGGCTCACTGAATGGGCTCCATTAAACTGACAATTCAACTTTTAGGTTGATCTGAAACTGGAATTAGTCCACTTCTGCCACCTTTCTATAATCTGCAGAAACCCGCCCCATTAGGACCCACTGACTGGGATTTAACAGCCAGTACAGTTAGGGTTTAAATTATTTTCTGCAGAATCATCTGTAAAACGTCTAGCAAGTGCCACAAAGAGGAGGGGAGGCTGTTTCCTGAGCTGTGGTTCTGAATGTCTGCAGAAATCAGTGAGGATGAGGAGCTGCCTGTATAGACACGTCATCGAAGGAGAATCTCATATGACCATCGGCTGCATAGCAACCTGCCTCTGGAAGAACATTGTACGTCCCGCTGCTTCCACCGTCCCAACATGAAGAAACGCAGGAAGTCCTGAATCACGTTGCCTGTATATTTTCAGGAACGCAGGTGCTGTGAAGGGTTTTTCGGAGAGCAATGTGAGCCTTGTCCGGGTCCGAAGGGACAGGCCTGTTTCGGTAATGGACGGTGCTTAGACGGGGTCAGCGGCACCGGGGTCTGTCAGTGCAACAAGGACTTCCATGGGACGGCCTGTGAATCCTGTCAGAGCGGAAAATACGGCGTTCACTGTGATCAAGGTTCATGAAGCTGATTAAAGTAAATCTTTAGAAGAACTGTGTCCATTACTTGACGTTGGTTTCCTCTGCAGACTGTCGGTGTCAGAACGGACTCTGTAACGAGGGACTGAACGGAGACGGGACCTGCGAGTGTGACGTCGGCTGGAGAGGCGTTCACTGTGATGAAAGTATGGCAGCAAATACAGAACTCAGTGTCAACCTTCCACGTTTCATAACCAGTACACAAATATGAAATGAATTTCCTCTGCTTGTCTTTCGAGTTCTCCTTTATGAAAGTTTTGTGGAATTTTACTGGAGATCCAAATGAGCTTCATGTTAGTTATTCAGTTATGACTCAGAGTGTTAAATCTGTAATTCCTGCCAACTTCAAGGCCTGGATGGATCAGGTCCATAGAAGATGAATGCTGCTTCTCCATGTTTGGTTCAAGGCAAAATGTTGCTGACTACGTTTTCCCTTTGGGAATAATCTGTTGGATTGACTTCAGATGGTATGGAAATGACCTTCCCAGATTGATTGACAGCAATAGTTGCTTCTCTAATATAATTTTTACTTCCTTGGTGTCAATGCAACACATCCACATCCATCTAAAGTTAAATATCTCTAAGAAGTTTCATTTTAAAACTTTATTTCAGTGGGTTTTAGTCAGTAATTCAACACACAGCTGTCTGGTTTGGAGCGGCTCCAGCTAAACGTTGGTGGTCAGGTGGCCCCAGGTTTCTCCTGACACTTTTCTTTCAGCTTTGAACCCAGAAGTAACAGTTTGCTGTCAGAGTTTCAGTCGTTTCTGTTCTCATCATTTTTGGCAGTTTCAACCAAGGCTGAGTTTGATGCTCTGTTCTGGAGGTCGCTGTGTCTACAGCTGAGGGTTGGTGTTAAAGAACAGTCAGCTCCTTAGCTGGAAGCTGATTCTCCACTGGACTCTTGGTTGTTTAGGAGAAAGGCATGATTGGCTGTAACAGAGGCTTTTACAGCACAAAGAAAGGACTGGAAGGTCATGGAATCCCATAATGCTTTGGGGTTAAATGAGGTAACGGATGCTTGTTGCCCAGGAAGCAACTAGAAGAGCTGGAATATCCACGCTGACTTGTAGGAGACATCACCTTGTGGTTCTGCACCATCACTCAGCAGCTCTGTTGTGTTTATCTGATTGCAGAAATTGAATCCAAAGCTGATGAACTATGTGGTTCTGTGAAATGTCATAGCAGCGCAAAGTAAGTCATGGAAAACCTCCATGAATGACTCAGATTGTGTCTCTTCATCTTCTAACGTGCTCTTCCTCGTGATCCCAACCTTCAGCTGTGTGGTTCAGACATCTGGATCTGGGTGTCTGTGTGCTGCTGGGTTTGAGGGAAATGGGACATTCTGTAAAGGTAAGAACCGCCACCAAACAAGTGGACTTTTGATCTGATGACATCCTGGAAATACTGAGTCTGATGACGATGTTGCAGCTGTAGACCCGTGTCTGGTGAAGAACGGCGGCTGCAGTCTGTATGGGGTTTGTAAACGGACCCGACCCGGCAGCAGAGACTGTGTCTGTGGGCGTGGCTACACTGGAGATGGGTTTGTGTGTGTGGGTAGGTTCCCCCTTTGCTCCCGAGGCACCAGGATCTGTGTTCTTCTGTTTGAACTGTAGACTGAGACCCAGCTGGCTCATGAAGACCAAAGGTTCTCTTCAGGAGCCAGAAAAGGTTTTTAAGGTTCCCAACAAGATGCTTAAACATTTTTTATGGAGCTCAAAGATATTCGTAGAAGTTTCTTGACTTGGAGTAGTTAAAAGCTCGAAGCCCGAGGTTTTCCCTGAAGATATTTAAAGGGATCTGTAGGACACTTTTAATTTATTCAAGAACTACTAGATGTGTATGTAGAATTGTTAAACATTTAGTTATAAACCTTTCCAGAAGAATGACAAGCTAGAGGTGGTAACCTCTTCAGTCTAAAACACATGGGGCCCGCTCCAGTCAACTCGCAAGAGATGAAGTACTTCATGACTAGATCATGGTGATAATCAGACATCATCATGTATGATGTCAGCAGTATTAATTTGTAAATAAAACTTGAAGGTCTTAGGAGACTAGAACATTCTTGAAATGATGTTGAGGTGTTGAAGGCGTTCCACGAGTCATCAGGTAAATTAAAAGATGCTTTGACGCTCCGTCTCCTAAAGTAGACACTGGTAGATGATCTTTGGGCCATTTAAAGAGTTTTTGGACCTGTTGGTTTTCTGAAGGTATGTTACAGACATAGAAAAAGTTTTCTGTATTTCTACTGATCCTTGAATCAAAAGAAGTTTCTAACGAGTTTCACAGGTAGTTTTAAACAGTCCTTAGAGAAGTCTTAGCTGTACAGGTGATTTGGTAAAGTCTTTGTAAAACCACCTTTGTTCTGATGAGCAAGGAGGCAGTTGTAGAGGTTGATTCCTGCTGAATAGACTAAAGGCTTCTCAGTCAATGTCTAGGCATGTAGCATTAGTTTTGGAGTAGGACAGATGGTAATCTGGGAACTTTTAATGACTAAGGATGATCTCTCTGTGGTTCTAAGGAGGTGATGCTGAGTGTTTTTCATCTCCACAGAGATAAATCCATGCCTGAAGGGGAATGGAGGATGCCATGCTAAAGCAGAGTGTATCCATGTTGGACCAAACAAAGTAGGGGGTTTCTCCATCAGTGTCAATAAAGAGATTAACTTTATAGACAGTAACACAGGTACTGGTTGTGTTTTCAGACTTCATGCGTCTGCAGCAAAGGTTACTCAGGTGATGGACAGAACTGCACCATTGTCAACTTGTGTATAAAGGTCAGTTTGCCTGAAATCACACGTTTCTTCTCAGTGACCAGTTTGTTAGCCAGTAGTGTGGGTGGTCTTGTGAACAACAGACCTCTCCTTCATTTAGAAATCTTGTTTCTGCTGTAATGAGATGAACTTTTCCTACTTTTAGCTTTTAAATTGAATCGGTTTCCAGAGTAGTGCATTGTTTGAACATTGTCCAGAAGTCTAAATAATTAACCTGCTGTTATTAATTGACCATTTTTTCTCAGAAAAATGGTGGCTGCCACCAGTTTGCCCAGTGCAACATGACAGGACCTAGCATTCGGACCTGCACCTGCTCTGAAAACTTTGTTGGAGATGGTTTCAAGTGCAAAAGCACAGTGGACAGGGTGAACTTCTGCAACACAAACACTCACTGAGCCCTGGCACCTCACACATTTAACCAGCCTTCTGCCCACTTCTGACAGGAGCTGAGGTACTCAGGGTCCAACAACTTTTACTTCAGTTTGGTGGTGAGTATCCAGACATTTCAGTCTGTCGCCTCCTACATGTGCAATCTCATTAACCAAAGTAAACTCTGGTTTCAGATGATGGAGATTACCCTGAAAGGTCGTGGTCCGTTCACCGTCTTTGCTCCAAATGCTCAGGCCATCAAATCTAACAACTCCTTAGTGAGTCATCTGGAGGTAGAAGAATGCTTCCATGAAGCAGGCTCTCATTCCAAATAAGAATCTGGACAGATGTCTGGAGGTCAGTCAGTCTTAGATTATCACAATGTTGTTTTTTTTTCAGGTAAGCTCTATTCTGAAACACAGAGAAACTTTCGCCAACATGCTGCGCGGCCACATCGTCATGTGTCACACTTTGCTGCCTGACAACCTGAACCAAACCCGAAACCTGACCAGTTTGTCCGGACTTGTCCTCACCACTCGCTCCACCCAGGTGACCAATCAGACAACAGTTCATATCCACATGTTACTGTTTGAATGAAAAACTGTAGACTACTGAACCCAAGTTGCTGTGCCAATAGCAGCTTTGGTTACCTGCAGGATGGATGAATATGCTCCAAGAACCCATGAACTAGGATCCTGCCTGGAATACAGGGCAAAGAAATATGAATTCAGGCTTCTGAATGCTAGTTGAAATATTCTCCACATGGACACTAGGAATTTAGGAATGTCTTTAGATTTACATAGAGAAAGGTTAAATTGAACTGTAATGTTTGTTATATCTTCAGGGTAAAATCACCATCAACGAGGCTAATCTGACCAACAGCGACGACATCAGTGTTAACGGCATCATCCATGAAATTGACTCCATTCTGTTACCACCCAGCCTTAACAGAGACAATGTCCTGCTCATCCCGGTAGGTGCAAGTCATTCCTGACAACCTTTATCAATCAGCAGCCTAAAACATGACGTTACGACCTGATTGATGTCTTGGTCATTGTCTACATATTGCTGGGTCAGTCAGTTACCTGCTTGACTTGTTTCTCTGCAGAATCCAACAAAGGTGAACCTGACAGACGTGGCTGAAAGACATGGTTATAAAACCTTCTACAAGCTTCTGAAGGTAAAACTCTACCACAGACCTCCATGTCTAGCAGAGTCCATCTGATGTCTGGACCCAGCTGGGCCCCAGGAGGTCCAGACATGCAGGCTAAACACTGAGCAGCTCACCAGTCCAGTGCTACCTGCTACATTCATGTTTAATCTTTAAAACATTTCATTTGTTTGCATTAAACTGTATGATGTAATGTGTCCCAGTGTCTTGGAGGACCATTCCTTGGATTTTATCTGCGGGTATTTAGCCAGCGGGCCGGATGGTTTCAGAAACCCAAATATCCACCTGACTTTGTCTCCTGTGTGTTTCAGGACACAGGAGTGATGGACTCGATAGACAATGTGATTTTCCATCCAGTGACAATCTTCCTGCCATCTGATGATGTCATGGCCTCTCTGCCACAGCAGCAAAAGGAATTCTTGTTCAATCAACAAAATCGACCACAGCTCCAGGAGTACCTGAAGTATCACGTCATGATAAGCCAGAAGGTGAGGCATCGTCCCATTCAAACTGTCCTCTAGGCCAGTTGACCCCGACCCCAGGGCTGCGAACCGGTACCGATCCGTGGACCAATTGGTGCCAGGCCACAATGAAATTGCCACACCTTCACTGGTCCGCGGTGATATAAAGGTTGGGGCCCCCTGCTTTAGGCCGTGTGTTGGGGTTCATGGCAGTGGTGGGCATTGCTAACTAAAAGGGTTAGTTCCACTAACGCTAACGCGCTAATACTAAACAGCTAAATTCAATCATATTGATGCCCACTATGTGTCATCATTAAAATGTCAAGAGGCTCTTAAAGCAATTCATGCATGTTTTTGTTTGACACCCTGGTTGCCAATGTAAGTGATATTCTTCTGTACCTCATTATTCATTTGTTTCCACCTGAAGAAAACAACAAACAAGAGGGGAGGAAATAGAACTGCAACATAAACAAACTTCAAAATAAGAGCATAAACATGTACTTGAAAAATTCTTAAGTAACCAAAACCTCGAAACAGATGTTACATGTTTTTTATGGAAATTTTACAAAACAGCCAAGTAAACTTATTTAGGGGAAACTAAGTGCATTAGATGATTTCAAAGTTAGCTTGAAAACATCTAATGCACTAAATTAAAAGGATCTCTGTTATTAGGGTATTAGTTGACTAGCGCATTAGCATGCTCACCACTGGTTCCTGGTAGCAAGTAATGAAGAGATCAATGAAATAATCTATACCACTTTTGTTCTTCTCAACATAACTGCAGAGAACAGTGGAGAACAGACACCACGGAACATCTTCAAACTCTATGAAAAGTTCTTCTGTTGACAAAGATTGGACCCTCACTTTAAGGTTATTTCTTTAATCTCAGGTTTATGCAGAAGGATTGATCTATCTGGAATCCGGTCGGACTCTGCAGGGTTCAGCTCTCTCTTTCTCCTGCGGCGGTCCGGATAAAATTGTAAATACAGCAGAAAAGGAAACCATAGAAGAAGAAGAAGAGGTGAAACTAAGTTCTGAATCAGTGGCTGTTCTTGTTGATCAGGGAGAAATCTACGTTAATGATGGATCATGTCGGATTACTGAGAGGCATCTGGTGTTCAGAGCTGGGATTGCGTATGGAATAGACTGCCTGCTGATCCCACCCAGCCTTGGGGGGCGCTGTGACGAACAGACAGTGTTAGATCTCAAGGTAAGTCCTTGATTCGTCTTACTGGCCTTCTGAACTCCTCTTGGAGAAGGAGGATCCCCAGTTTCCCCTCTGGATTGTAGGGTTCCTGTGAAGAAACCAGAAATGTTCCATCTTTGTGTTGCTGTGGATGAACATGCTTGTTTTACTTTCTGTTCTAGATGAACTGTGGTCCATGCACAAGAACTGCTACTGTCTGTCCCAGAGGAACCGTGAAAAAGGTCTGACTCGGTTCCTGCTGACTGAATGTTTGATCAGAATGAGGAGCGTCTCCCATCAGATGCTTTTCTTTGTGTTCAGGAAGTTGAGAACTGTGATCTTCCAACCTTGTTCGTCAGTAAAAACTCTGGCTGTCAACCCACCTGTACCATCAACTTTTGGCATCCAAAGTGTTGTTCTGGTTTCTATGGGAGAGACTGTCTGGGTGAGAGGTCAAACTTTCATTGCTGTGGGCAGATTGGCTACGATTGGTTGAGCTCTTTTGTCCTGACAGAGATGCTGTGGCTGTAACTCCTGTCTGTAGTGTGTCCTGGAGGAGTCCATTCCCCCTGCAGTAACCGAGGTAAATGCGATGATGGTCACCTTGGTAGCGGTACCTGTACCTGTGACACAGGTTTTAAGGGCACAGCCTGCGAGATGTGCAGAGATGGCTTCTACGGTCCTGGCTGCAAAGGTGAGCAGCAGGGTGGGTGTCCTCCAAGATCTCCAGATCTCCAGACTTCATCTGGTTTCATAAAGGTGACTCTGTATTTCAGCCTGCAACTGCTCAGATCACGGGTCATGTGATGACGGACTCCGGGGGACGGGTTTGTGCTTCTGTGAGGAAGGTTGGACCGGAGAACGATGTGACATTCAGCAAAGTAAGTTTGGTTTAAACAGACTCTAAACCTGATCCAGAGTCCCCATGTGGTGCTGTGACGAACAGAATCCTGTCATCCATAACAGTAAGGGAGTGGAGAGTGCAGGGCTCATCTGGGATGATGGATGGATATTAACTGGTCCAGAATAGCTGGGAGATAAACAGGAAGTGTCTTGGCTTCGTCCTGGGTTCTGATGTTACCTGATGTTTAGCAGACAGCAGGACTCGGACCTGAGACCACCATCTGCTTCTCAGGTGAATGTTGAACCAGCTGCCTGATGACACCTAACATCTTCCCTATCTGTTCCAGCTGAGGTATTCCAGTGCTCTCCACCCTGCTCTCCAAAGGCCGTCTGTCAGGAAAACAACACCTGCATCTGTCGACCATTCCACGCAGGAGACGGACTCACCTGCACAGGTAAACATGTTGGTTTCCCTGTAGGAAGTGCTTTGGTGGCCCCAGTCTATTGGTCAGCCATGAAGCTGTCTCCATCTCCACAGTGGTGGACATGTGTAAGATCTGGAATGGTGGTTGTGCCAGAGAAGCTAAATGTTCTCAGAGAGAAGAGAAGGTGAGCTGCACGTGTCCTCAGGACTACTCTGGGGACGGCTTCACCTGTCTACCTGTGGACCCATGTGCCAGCGGGGACAACGGCGGTTGCAACGAGCACGCCACCTGCACCATGACGGCTCCGGTCAGGAACAAAGCAGCACTCACTACAACTTACATCCTCAGGTCTTTCACCTGTGCTAATGAGTCACATCTGTCATCAGGGGAAGAAAAGGTGTACCTGTAAGGACAACTACATAGGAGACGGAGTTAGCTGTGAGCTCAAAGAGCTGCCAATCAGCCGCTGTCTCCTGGACAATGGAGGGTGCCACCCAGATGCTACATGTACCGATCTCCACTTTGAAGGTAAGAGCATGCAATGGGCTTCTTCAGGGAAGGAACCAATCAGGGGAAGGAATCAGTCCTGAACCCTGAACTGAGATCTGGATGTTTGTGTCCAGATGCAACGCTAGGCGTGTTCCACTACCGTTCAGCTAAAGGTCAGTACAAGCTGGACTACACCGCAGCTCAGCAGGGCTGCAGGGCAGAGGGAGCCACCCTAGCAAACTACACTCAACTTTCCTATGCTCAGCAGGTCAGTGAACTCAACACCAAACTCTGATTTCTCACGCTAGATTGGATAATTGAATCTTCTGCTTGGGTCTATGGCTGAAGGGTGGACTGAACATGTGTGCTGCTGGTTGGTTGGACCAAGCCCGGGTCGCCTACCCCACCACCTACTTCAATCCCAACTGTGGTTTAGGACACGTGGGCATCGTGGACTATGGCACCCGGAAAAACCTGAGTGAGACCTGGGATGCCTTCTGCTACAGGATGAAGGGTGAGAGGAGAACATGCAGTGAGGTGGAGTTACTGATCAGCCACAGCATTAAGGCCACTGAGCGGTACCAGAACAGATCAGCACCTCCTGCACAGCTTGGTCAGAGCATCTGTACAGCGGTGGCTCTATGGCAGGGATCTCAAACTCCAGTCATCAAGGGTCACTGTCCTGCAACTTTTAGATGAGCCTCTGCTGCACCACCTGAATACAACGATTAGGTCATTAAGGTTCTGGAGAACTGATCCACACCAGGAGGAGGTCATTAAGCCGTTTCATTCCAGTGGTTTGTACCTGTGGCTCATCTAAAAACGGCAGGACAGCGACTGGAGGACTGGAGTTTGACACCTGTGCTCTCTGGTCTGGTTCCAGTCCAGGTGGTGTGTGTTGTTTTATGGATGTCCAGCAGATGTCAGCGATGTCTCTGTGTTTCAGAGGTGCAGTGTGTCTGTAAGCCAGGTTACATTGGCGATGGACTCATCTGTACAGGAAACCTGCTGCAGATCCTCAGGTCCACCCCCACCTTCTCCAACTTTCTGATTGTTAGTGTCACATCTTCAGTCACAGCTCAACTATTATTCTGCTTCTGAGCAACATTTTTGTCTTCTTCAGCAAATTCTGAAATACTCTGAGGTGTCTGAGTCTGGAAGAAGGTTTGTGAAGAGCCTCAGTAAGCTGGAAGTCCAGTCCACCCTGTTTGTCCCAGAGAACAGTGGTCTGCTGGAGAACCTGGTGAGTCTTAGAGTCAGAGACACATCTGGTGCCAGCTGCAGTGTCCTCACTAATGAGTCCCAACAGACCCTTTCCCCACGGGACATGGAGTTCCACCTGTCTGAGGGTCAGGCTCTTCCTCTGAGCCAACTGAAGAACAACAGCCGGATCAGGACTCGAGTTGGCAGTCTGACAGTCCTTGGGGTTGCCAACCTTCTCAACCCTTCAGCTCTGGTGAGACCACCAGCCTCCTCCACAGTGGGGTGGTGGGTTCATGGAGGTAATTTGGTTCTGACTAGGCGTGACTCTTAAAGAAGGTCATCTTCAGGCTGCATCTGTTTCTGCTCCTCAGGCTTCCTGTTTTATCAACAACCGCTTCGTCACCGACTCAGACATTCGTGCTTCTAACGGGATCATCCACGTCCTCCAAGGGCCTCTGGAAGCTCCTCCTCCCCATCCAGAAGTGAGTCGCGTCATAATGTTGGCTTTGTTTACCCAGCAGATGAGTGACTGTGTTTCTGGTTGGCCAAGCAGATGCATTCAGCCCACCGGGCTGGGATGGGAGTGGGAGTGGTTCTGCTGATCCTTCTGGTGGTGGGAGCCATCTTTGTTGGATACCGGTTCTACCACCACAGCAGCAAACCCTTCCAGTTCCACTACTTCAAGGTGAGTTGGATAAGTTCCCTCAGTTAAAACTGAGGGAACCTACAGGTTACATAGACAGAACCTATGTTCTGTTTTAAAGTCATGAACCCAGTAGGTTCTGGTAAATCCAGTCTTGCTCTCTCATTAAATAGTCTCTGCTGGGCATTTTTTGCCAGTTTTGCTGCGTTTATATTCCAGGCCAGGTTATCTATGATACAAACTTCCAGTTTGACAGTTTGTCCACAGATGTGCAGTGGCTGAATGTGTCTCCTTTACTTCTCCTAAAATCCACTATGAGTTCCTTGGTCTTGGCTGTTTAGGACAGAGTAATCTTTGCCCCTCGCTGTGAGCCACTCCACCTCATGATGAGGAAGACTATTGGTCTTAAAGATGGCCGCTGGCTAGGAGGGAGTGTGTGGATCTGGCTGGCAATTAAGTGAAAATCTATAGAATATCTCAAATATAACTCCACATCCAAGCAAATGTTGAAGCTTTGCACTTTGATTCTCAGCTGATGTTTGGACTGAAGGAGCAACATTTTAATGTTAAGCACTTTTTACTGAATGTGCTTGAACAACCAGCAAAGCCTCGTTAACTAGCAGGATTCTCAGCAGCTGGCAAAGTAACAAAAGATATGGAAGAACTGAAGCTAACTGAAGCTAACTGAAGCTAACATTGGATGTTAAGTCAGAAGAACTGAGTCACAAACAAACCTGATGAGTTTGATTGGAGAAATTCAACAACTGAAAACAATAATCAGAGAAAAGGATGAGAAGATAAAAGAGCTGGAAAAAAGAGTGAAGGACCTGGAACAGTTTGGAAGAAAGGAGGAGAAGAAAGATGAAATCTGGATTCAAGATGACACACACACACACACACACACACACACAGGACAACAGCAGAAGACAAGAAAGGGGAAGATGCAAAACCAGATGAATTATTTTGTCTTCAGCAGCTAAAAGATTTATTCAGCTGGACTGGAAACTTTTGCTGCTTGTTCTAAAATGCTGAAAAAAACAAAATACAAATCTGGATAAAAGGACAAAATTCCAATTTGTGATTATAAAACATAAAACTTTAGCTGAGGTTCTAATGGTTCTGGTTAGCTGAGGTTCTAACCAGGAGAAATGAACAACACTGACTTGGTTCTGCTGGGTTCCAGTTTTCTATGTTTTGTTTTTTCTTTTCTGTTTTTTTGTTTTTTGATGGAAGTGAAGAATAAATCCTTTAGTCAAAGTATTTAAATGTTTTGATCTTGCAGATTCTAGATTTTAGGATCTAGAAACTGATTTAGAGCAGAACTGTAATACTAAACTGCACGGTGAATATTATCCTGAAGACATTATTAATGTGAGGTCATTAATTCACTTTAATCGTAATATTAATTCTTCCAAAAATAATGAACAAAACATAAAGTTTAATGTTTTGCACCTGAGTTCCACCGTAATTAGCAGCTCCTCTAATCTTTCTGATAAATGCAGTGGGTTTGCAGCGTATGCAACGTTTTAAAGCACTAGAGGAACGACCATGTGGGGATTATTTTCTAGTCAGCATTTAATGTACTTATCAGCTGTTTGTGTATGAAAGGATGAATACCAGGATCAGCAGTGACCAGGCGCCCCTCCCTCACATACGGCGGCCCTTCGCCTGGAACTCTCTGCATTAACTGAACCTGTTGTGTAAAAACTCTGCATCAGTTTATAGATTCATGCTATTTGGAGTCAAAATGTTCTCACTGTGGAACCGTTTGAACCCGACTGGTTTCTACAGGACGACGACGGAGAAGAAGAACCTGCAGCTCAAACGACAAACTACAGCCGCAGCATCTCTAACCCGGTCTACGAAGCAGGTCCAGAACCAGCAGGTCCAGAACCGAGCCGGTTCAATGGATCCGGAGCCACTGGGAGTCTAGAGCCGTCTGTTCAGGTGGGGTGAGTTCCTGTCGTTCTGCTGCGATGTACAGCTGAGACCTGAGGTTTAGTCTCTGCAGGTGGAGGACCGCTGAACCTGGACCGGCTCTGCCGGGTCAGAACCACTCCTACAGCTGAGACCCTGAAGGATGGAGTCTTTTCTGCAGAACGAAGCCACAAACCAACTGAAGCGCAGATGTAAAAGTTCTACAGTGTTCTGGTTCTGGAAAAGAGAATAAAGTATCAACAAGCTGATCTGAGTCGTTGGTCTTTTCACATTAAATTCTACTAAACCCATAACAGCAGCAAGACAGAGGATCCACATCAGGTCCGAACAGTTCCAGAACCAAGTACTGCCCAGGTCAGCGTTCTGGACCCAGGTTTAGTAGACGGGTCTCAAATGGTTTGTTACAAAATGGAGGAAAACATCTGAGGAATCCGGAGCTGCTGAGAAGTTCAGCTGAAACATTCTGGGTTCTGTTCCCAAACGTTTGAGCTGCCCGTCCAGAACCGGTGCTGGAAATGGACCCGAGAAGAAACGGCTCCTTTAAAATGTTTCAGATGGCAGAACCTGCTGATCCACCTCTGGAGTTTCATGCTAGTTTCCTTCTGCTGCTCCTCCGTCGTACATCCAAACCGTCTGGGACCGGACCGGACCGGACCCGTTGCTTTTCTAATACCATCCATAGTTGTGCTTTCTAGGGAAAATCAGAACCTGTGTAGGTCCGGTTCCTCCGGTCGGTGCTGGTCAGCAGGTGTCTGCTGGCCTTCAGCCTGAACCCCAGGGTCCTAAACTCCACCCCCCGTTTCCCCCCAGACTTGGATTCAGGCTCATCGGTAGCATTTTGGTTGAGACGTCCAGCAGAGTCTGAGGAGAGCATTAGTGAGGTTTAGGATTTGATGTAGGTTGATTTTTCAACAAACTGATGAAGCTCCAGATTTTCTGTTTAGTTTGAATTCTGGAGAGTTTCTGCAGCAGAGAAGAGAAGCTCCTGAGGAAGATCTACACCTGGAGGACCTTCCAGCAGCCAGTGCAAGAAATGATCAGGTTTACTCATAGAAATCACTCCCCCACTCTCTGGGGGAGGGGGGCTCCCCCAGCCTCTGGCCCCTCCCCCATCAACTGACCCCCTCCCCCAGCCTCTGGCCCCTCCCCCATCAACTGGCCCCTCCTCCACTCTATGGCCCCTCCCCCAGCCTCTGGTCCCTCCCCGCTCAGCCCGTCCTCTGTCCTCCCGGCCCTCAGTGCCTCTGTCCGGGCAGCAGCAGCAGGATGCCCTCCATCAGCTCGGTGATCCTACAGGCCACCAGCTGCCTGTGTGAGCGCAGGGGCTGCATGCAGCTGCAGCAGCTGCAGCAGGAGCTGCAGCGGCGTTGCAGATTGACAAATGAAGGCTTCATCTACATCATCCAGAACTGTCCGCAGCGCTTCCTGCTGGTCCCGGACGGGGAGTCCTACTCGGTGGTCGGTCGCACCTCCTTGCGGCTCTGCGGGGCCTACATCCGGGGGGAGCAGTGCGGGGGAAGCTGCCAGCAGCTGCATCTCTGCCGGTTTTACGTTTTCGGGAACTGCAGGTTCGGGAAGGGCAGGTGAGTCACGCACACAGGAACTAGAACCCGAACCGCTGCGGGACTATTTCCTTCCGCTGCGGACTCATACACAGTCAGTTCTCTCTCATGAAGAAAAACGAAAGTTTAGCAATTAAACCCGAGAGAAGGCGAAAAGTTTCTTTGTTGTGATCGAGAGAAAGTTTTCCTCCTTGGTTCTTCCCATCGGAGGTTCTGGTTCCGATGTTTCTTTCACAGTTTATGGGTCAAAAACCAGGAATTCATCCCCGGATTCCCAGCAGGAGTCCGTCTCGAACCCGACCTGATACTTCAGTAAGGAATATTGAACAGAACCAAATAAAAACTGAAGAAAACAATATCAACTTTTCCCGACGTCACAGAGTGACGTCAGAAACCGAGAGCCTTCAAGTGAGTTTTAGTTTGTAGAGAAACGAAACCTGAAGGTACACTTCCGGTCTGGGCTGAAATCACAACGGTTCCAACAGAACCAGGACCAGTACCAGTTCAAATAAAGTTTATTACATCCATTGATTCAGTTTCGTGGCAGCTCTGCTCTGGTTTTATTGTTTTCACAAAGTCACTGAGGAAAGTGACATGATTATTTGTCTTTGCTTTATTTAAGTTGTACATGTCTGAAAATAAAAAATGAAGTTTATTTAATTCTTTCTCATCCTTTAATTGGACCCTTTTTACAAGTGTTACGGCCGGTGGCCTTGTATGTTTCTTTTGTCTCTTTCTTTTCTGTATATCTGCAGCTTTCTAATAAAATTAACTCTACTGGGAACTGGCTAAGTCCTAATCCTCCTGTATCGCTCCCTGAGGTCTACAGCAGAGCTGATTGGCTCACCAATTATCAGCTCCACCAATCCCTGATGAGGCCTCCCTTTTTAAACCCAAGACTTCCTGGGAGACAGCTGGCCATTTTGCTGGGTGTTTGTTGACTGTGGTATACAAAATTGTCTTTGCGTGAGCTTTTGTAAATCTTTGTGACCTGTGAGTCCCTGTGGGGGGTCTGTATGTTAGCTTATTGTAGCCTACTAGAGTTTTGTTGTTTGTTGTTAACCTCAGGTTTTGGTCCTGTTTTGTTTGGTTAAGATCTTTGGTTTCCAACTCTGGTTGTTTTGTGAACATTGTTTTATTCAGTGTTTTGTTTTTGGTTATCACACCTTAACTTTTGATTGTAAGGTTTTTTTTCTACCTTTTTATTTTGTTAAACCCAAACAATAAATCCCAAACTGATAAACCTTAACATCTAGATTTCTCTAATGTTACTTCTCCTTCCCCCTGACTGAGCTGGGTTGTAACACAAGCTATAGAAATAATTTATTTTAAAAATATTTATTGTGTGTTTCTCTCATTGTTTTATCTTCTGAGTCTCCAGGTGTTTCCAGATCTTATCTATGTCTTGTCCAAACAGGAAGTTGTGTAAGCTGTCCCATGATGTCTCCTCCAAGCACAACGCCGGGCTGCTGAGAGAATGCACGCTGCAGGAGCTGCAGGAGGACGAGCTGTTCCTGCTGCTGCTGCAGAACGACCCGCAGCTGCTGCCTGAGGTAACCTCCACACCTGCTCAGGTAGCTCACACAGGCCAGAGGCAGACAGGGGGGGTTGCTGCCATAATCCAAGAGCACCAAGAGCAGACATTTTCAGCCTGAAAGCAGGATTTTATGTCTTTTGTTCTCAAAACTTCTTCTGGCGCTCACATTTAGTCTCTGCTCGGAGTCTTTGGCGCAGTCGCCTGGCAACCTCTCAGCCAATAGAATGAAAGTGTGTTACTGGGTGTGGCTACCCCAGTACCACACCCAGGTTAGGGTGTGGTACTAACCTGGGCGTGGTACCTAAAGGGTTAGGGTTAGCAGGTTGCTATCATTGTAGCAACCTGTGCCACCCACTGGACGTAGGGAGAAACAAGACGTCGTAGTGCACTAAACATCCCAGCTGTGTGCTACTTATCGTAGACATAAAATGAGTAGACCCCGCATTGGCTGCTCTGGCAGAGGAAATACGGCGGCCATTTTGGAGCGGTCGTCCCTTCTACTTGGCTAAACCAAAACAGCAGCAGAAGCCTCATCACTGCCGGATATTTGTGTTCATATCAGCAGACTATTGTGTGAGATCTCTGGGGATAACGTTTCACGAGTACGATGGATATATTACCGTTTATATTTTGTGAATGGAATATTACTAACCTGTATTTATGTCCTGGCAAAACACATCAGAGTGTCTTCATTTCCTCAGAACTGCTTTGTTAAAGATGCTGTTGGGTTTTCATGCTGCTCTGCAGCTGGCAGCACCAGTCCTGACCACTAGATGGCAGTAACTTTTTCACACAACTTTAAAGATGGCTGAACTTTTCAAGAGCACCTGGCTGCAGACGCCGTCAGCAGAGGAACTCTTTTGGATGTTTAGATGTGTCTGGGATTATTTTAATCTGGTGGATTAAGAACTCTCTACAGGCCTCAGACTTTTACCTCTGGGGTGTGAGCGCCATCTGGTGGTGATTGTTCTCTTGTACTTCAGGAGAAACTAATGGTTTCTGAAGAAATTTCACTTTTCATCCATAAGGTTCCTTCAATTCAAGACATTATAAATTATAGTCACAAAACATAAAAGGGTCGTTAAGGTAACTAATTTCCTGTCTTATTTTGAAAAGCTCTGACTTGTGTTGTCTGTCTGTTCTGTTTCCATCGTCGTTGGCCTCGTTTTGTCTCAGGACGTCTCGGAGAGCGTTCAGATTACGGTCCAAACTGTTCTAACGGGAGCAAAATGCAGATTCCTCTGAGTAAAACCCCATAAAATCCAACCAGTTTGGAGATGCTGGTTATCCAAGTTCTGGACAGGATCCGGATCCGACTCCCGGGGTTTGGCGTGTCTTTGTTCCACCGATGAGTCATAGTGTTCATGTCTGTGGTTTGGCTTACTGGAACCAGTTGGACCAGTTGAGGTCCCTCCCTGCCCAGAATGGAAGGGAGAAGATCTGAGGAACAGGAAGCTGGAGGCTTAATGTGAAAGTTTAAAACTGAAAGCAAAATGGAGAGAATGCAAGATGAGAAGAAAAACTAAAAATAAAAAAACTAAGAATGTCTCACCAAGGAACCCACAGCAGGTAAATTAAACTCTTCATGTTCACCTTTATGTTAAAATCACTGCTGTCTAATTGAAACAGTTCATCTGAACTGAACTGAACTGAAGATGGTTTGGATCAGGAGCAGGTTCATGTGTAACTAAAAAGCAGTAATGACCCAGTCATGTTTGGACTCAGTGTCTCTTCCATCAGAACCACCAGAACCATCATCCAGAGTCTAACTGGGTAACAGGAAGCTGGACGTTCCCAGTCCCAGTTACGCTCCCAGTTTGTCCATAATCCCAGTTTAACTTTAAGGATTTTTCCAGATTTTGCTGAGCTTGGTGTGATGATGGTTCTGACCCGATGGAATCATCAGAACCAGTTGCTCCATCCAGTCGTAGATGTTTCCGTCTCCAATGCTTCAGGACTTCCTGGTTTCTGACCAATCAGAGAGCAGAGAGACACACCCCTCTCACTGGCTGGTTCTGGAGGAACTGGACCTGAACTTTCTGAGTTTGTCTAATGTTTCCCACTCTGGGTCATCTTGGGTCATCAAAAAACTAGCAGCTGTATATAAAATTAAAAAAAATGATCTTGCTCTGATTCTCCATTTTCAGCCACTGGAGGTGGCCTTTATGCGCTCTGGTTTACCTTCACTCAATGTTTATTTTCTTTTTGCTATAGCAGAAGCATCAGTAGCATCAGAAATTGCACGTTGGTGGAAATCACCATAGCAACCAGTTTCTCATGTCAGCCACCTGGCTGCCTCCTTTAGGCGCTGGCTTTCTCAGCAGCCATGTTGTCTTTGCAGAACTTCAGCTAAACAGGAAGAAGACAGTGGGTGCCTTTCAAAGTAAAGGCTGGTGTAGCAACATGTGGCTGAGGATGAAGTGCAGCAGTTTCTTCTGATGAAGGCTTGACCCGTAGCTGTCCTCCTCCTCCTCCTCCTCCTCAGGTGTGTGTTCACTACAACAAAGGCTCGGCTCCTCACGGCGGCTGCAGGTTCCAGGACTCCTGCTCCAAGCTGCACCTGTGCCAGCACTTCCTGCAGGGCGTCTGCCGGTTCGGGCCGCGGTGCAGGCGGCAGCACGCCGTGGACCAGCACAGCCAGAGCATCCTGGAGCAGAGGGGGCTGAGCCGCCAGCTCATCAGAGATCTGCCCGCCATCTACAGGAACGCCCAGCACCTGAACGCCGCCGCCACACCAGCAGCTGCTGCATCACCTGCTGCATCACCTGCTGCTGCTCCTGCTGCAGACGGTGAGCTGAAACATCCTCATCCGGCACGATGCTGCTCTCTCACACATGGCTGTTCCTCGGTGACCTGTGGTCATTTGTAACATTTTTGGTTTAATTAGCCTGTTGCTTGCTAATTTAAATATACAATTAGCCATATTTAGTCAGCATGCTAAACATTTAGTTTCAAAGTAAAAACTTTAGGGCTGTTGTAAAAGAATCTTTTAGCACTCTAGAATATTTGTACGATTATCTGAGGAATCGCAGATCGATCGCTCTCGCAACAAAATGAAAAGATTTTTTTCTCTGAATGATTAAATAATCCAGATTATTGCTGTTAATGTTTTCCAAATGGCGCCCCCTAGTGAGCCAAACTCAGCCTGATTGAACATCAGATGTTCATCAGAGATCGAAGTCTGTAGTTTCACCAAAGTCCAGAACATTAACAGAGAGCTGTTCAACTATCGCCACAGGCTTTTTGTTCTGTATGGAAAGTAATTAAAAAAAATGTAAATCTAACTCTAACTTAGAAAAGTTTATAAATATACAACAAAGACTAAATTAGTCCCATAAAATGTGAGAAAAAATTGCTTAGAAATCAACACAAATTGAAACGATCAAAATCTAGTATAGAGGGGATTTTAGCGCCTCCTGCTGTTCAGGTGATGAAATGTTCTGTTTGTCTGTCAGACCCAGATTCTGGTCGGTTCTGTAAAGCGGCCCAAACAGACGAGACGGAGGAAATCTGTCTGCATTTCATCAGGAACAGCTGCAAGTTCCAGGGTGAGTTCCTCCACATGCAGCTGCTGTGGTGACCAGCAGGTGGCAGCAGAGCGCCGGTCTCAGGGTCCATGTTTCTGTGCAGACGGCTGCCGCCAGGTCCACTTCCATCTGCCCTATAAGTGGGAGGTCTATGATGGCCGGTGCTGGTCGGACCTGGAGAACATGGAGGAAATTGAACGGGATTACTGCGACCCGGCTAAGACTCACAGGTGAGGCTCACCTGAGAGTTCTGCTCTGGGGTCGCAGAGTCGCCTCTCAACGCCTCTCGTTCTGCAGCTCAGAATATCAGCGGGTGGATTTTGTCACCATGACGATGGAGTTCATGCCCGTCCGCCGTCTGTCCACCGTCTCCTGGGTGAAGAGGCCGCCACACTACAGCCTGACCACCCAGTGGCTGTGGTACTGCCGGGCGGAGCGGGGCGGCTGGCTGGAGTACGGGCAGCCGGTGAGTCGGCCCGACGTTCTGGACCGTCTCGGCCGGTCTTGAGGTTATAACGACATGTCCTGGTTCTGTCAGGATGAGAAGCAGCGGTCCACTTCAGTAGCATCTAGAGCCCTGGAGGAGGCCTTTGTCTCTGGAGAAACTGAAGTCCAGGTGGTGAAAGGCCAGAGGACCTACGTCGTCTCCTTCAGAGGTACCGCCGGCTGCCCACACCTGCATCACCTGGTCCGGACTCTTCATCGGGTCTGGACCAGGGAGTCCAGACCACAGTCTGGACACTGAGACTGTGGTCTGGACATCCATGTACACCCTTCATCCCTAATGGGGTCGGGAGGGTTGCTGGTGCCAATCTCCAGCTGCGTTCCGGGCGAGAGGCGGGGTTCACCCTGGACAGGTCGCCAGTCTGTCGCAGGGCGGTCTGGACTCTCATCCCGGTTAATGAAGGGAACGTGTGCACAGGTTGGTGGCTCTAAGGCCCGACCCAAAGTCCAGAAAAGCTTCAACACAATCAGGTGTTTTATTAATGACTTGTTCTGATGCACAGGAGTTTGTGTGAAACAGAGGAAATCTAGGTTTTGTTGGACCTATAGAGGTTATGAAGGGAACCTTAAAGCCACGGTCGGGTTTTGGGTCCGATTCTGCTCTGACCTGGTCTTCAGCAGGTTGACCTGATCGTTGCTCAGACATTCAGACAGTGAGAGAGTCGTCAGCATATGGCAGAATCGTGGTCTGTAGAAGTTCTGATGGTTCCTGAACCCGTCCTCTGTCCTGCAGACATGTACCAGAGGAACCCCAAGCACCACACCAAGCGGAGAGTGTGCCGCCGTCCTCGCTTCGTCTCCAAGGCCGAGGTGGACAAGCTGGTGGCTGATCTGAGAAAATGTTCTGGATGAGTTCTGATGGACCTGGTCTGGACTCTCTGACATCACACCAGTAAAAAGGAACCTGACTTTCTGGTTTCCAGCATCAACTTTTCTGCAAATCTGGATTTTCCTTGTCCAGAAGAATCGGACCAGAACCTTTTTGTTTTATTTCACCAGAACCGATCCTGTTGCATGTTGTGTTGCTTCATGTTGCTTTAATTGAAGCACTTTGTAAATCAATCTGCGCTGCTCAGACTTCCTGTTATTTTCCTGATTTCTGATTTTTTTTATTAGTTTTTTTACTGTATTTTATTTTGATAGTATATGTTCTTGCTGTTTGCACTTCTGTTGTTGTTTCCTGTGATTTCAGATCAGTTGTAATAAATTCAACGAAACTTTGAGTTTTCTGTCGTGTTCTGGTGCTTTGACCTGGTTCGACCCGGTTCCGAGTGAGGAAGGTCCGGTTCAGAACCTCGTCTGCAGCCCCTGCAGGCAGGAAGTCATTTTTAACGACAGATTTATTACATTTTTACCCACATAGCAAATAGCTGCCCACCGGGGGTCCGGACCGGTTCTGACCCAGGAAGGTTCTCACCTGACCTGTCCAGGTGTGGGTGTGTCCACTCCTCTGTCCTGACCCAGGTTCTAGTTCTCCAGGTGATCTAGCTCTATCCCTGATTGGTCCCCACAGTGTCTCTGTCCTCTGATTGGTCCCCACAGTGTCTCTGTCCTCTGATTGGTCCCCTCAGTGTCTCTGTCCTCTGATTGGTCCCCTCAGTGTCTCTGTCCTCTGATTGGTCCCCTCAGTGTCTCTGTCCTCTGATTGGTCCCCTCAGTGTCTCTGTCCTCTGATTGGTCCCCTCAGTGTCTCTGTCCTCTGATTGGTCCCCTCAGTGTCTCTGTCCTCTGATTGGTCCCTCAGTGTCTCTGTCCTCTGATTGGTCCCCTCAGTGTCTCTGTCCTCTGATTGGTCCCCTCAGTGTCTCTGTCCTCTGATTGGTCCCCTCAGTGTCTCTGTCCTCTGATTGGTCCCCTCAGTGTCTCTGTCCTCTGATTGGTCCCCTCAGTGTCTCTGTCCTCTGATTGGTCCCCTCCTCTTTACCAGCTGCAGACTCTAAAAATACTCGGGGCGTCAGCTGGACTGGAGTCCCGGGTTCGGATTGTGTTGGGGGGGGCAGGCCCCTCCCCCAAGGCTGCCGCGGACCAATCAGCTGCTGTCTGATGGTGAGGTCATGGTGGGGGGGTGTGGAGGGGTCATTCCTGGAGGTCCAGCGGAGGGACGCGGAGCTCCCTACCCCTGCGGGTCAGTCCGAACCGAGTCCATTCCGTCCGAACCGAACTGCTGCCCCGCACTCGGCGCCTCTTTCTCCGGACCGAGCCGAACTTTTCTCGGACCTTCCCTGCGGACCGAACCCAGCTGTCGGACTCTGATCCTGGCTCTGTCCCCGCCGCCGCGCTTCTCCTCCTCTTCCTCCTCTTCCTCGGTTCCGACCCGGTCCAAGCCCGTGTGACACTCACGCAGCATGATGAAGAACAGCGGCTTCCTGGAGCCGCAGCAGCTCTTCTTCCTCAGCCCCGCAGAACCCGCAGAGGAGGAGGAGGAGGAGATGCCGGCCACCGAGAAGGACCTGGCGGAGGACGCGCCGTGGAAGAAGATCCAGCAGAACACCTTCACCAGGTGGTGCAACGAGCACCTGAAGGGGCTCAACCGGCGGATCGCGGACCTGCAGAAGGACCTGGGCGACGGGCTGAAGCTCATCGGGCTGCTGGAGGTGCTGAGCCAGAAGAAGATGTACCGGAAGTACCACCTGCGGCCCAACTTCCGGCAGATGAAGTTGGAGAACGTGTCCGTGGCGCTGGAGTTCCTGGAGCGGGAGCACATCAAGCTGGTGTCCATTGGTGAGAGAACGGCCCGGTTCTGGAGGTCCGGACATAGGCTGCTGGGGGGCAGAGTGTTGGGAGGTTCTGGATCCATCCAGAAGTCGCCAGAACCTTCCTCAGTTCCTCCGGTTTCTTGGTTCTCCAGGTTTTTGGATCACCTGGAAGAACTTGAGCAGGTCAGAGAGTCTGGGAGGTTGATTTAAAACCTCTGAAACTTTCAGCCGCAGAATCGAAGCAAACAAAGGGTTCGCTGAAATGTTCTAGGTCTGCTTGGGGTTCCTCAGGGTCGTAGATGACTGAGATTCTCCAACTGGATCCTGGACCCATCGGAGAACTGGTTGGACTGGTTCTGGTTCAGATGAAGGTGTTTATCAGGAGTTCTCTAGATGTTCCGTCTGAGGAAGTGAATGTGTTTCAGGGACTCTAGGAGAGGTTCTGGTTCTGGAGGTCAGCAGATCGGATCATGGAGGAGAATTTCTCTGTTCCTCTGGAAGTCAAACTGCAGATGTTCTGCTGACTCAGACGCTTCCTACAGCGTCTGAGTCAGCAGAGGAGGGGCCTGCACCCGCTGGGGCCTCTAGTCTGGCCCTGTTGGGCCCCAGAGCGGTTCTGATGGGGCCCGGGAGCCTCTAGTTTGGCCCCGTTGGGCCCCAGAGCGGCCCTGGAGCTGATTGATGCAGGACAGCTGAGCTCTGCTGCTGAAAATAGACTCATAGGGCTGAAGGCATCAGCAGGGCCGCTCCCAGATGCTGGGGCCCCGGGGCCCCATGCACCCTCTGGCCCCCAGGGATTAGCAGCAGAGTTAGTTTGATAAAGTGCCTGAATCAGAAATAGGAGGTTTTGTGTCTCTGGGACTAAAATAGTAGAATTTTTGTTTTTATTCGTTTATTTAGATCTTTCATCATTTCACGGCTTCTGGATCATTTCTGGATTTTTAAAAAAAATATACATAAAAAATCTATTTTAATTTAGGTCCTAAATTTATTGGGATGGTTAAATCATGTCTTTATCGGGCTTGCTTTGGTTTCTGGAGTTTCCTGCTTGTTTCCTGTTGCTTTCTGCTTTTTCTTCAGTTGTTTTCTATATTTTTATTTTTAGCATTGTAGGGCTTTCCCCCTTATTTTCAAAAACCTTCTATATTTTGATATCTGGATTTTTTTCCAGGCATCAGATTATTTTGAGTTTTTACACTGTAAAAACACAAAATCCTACCAAGTATTTTACTCTGGTTTGTAGTGCGAATATCCCAGTAAAGTTAAAATAAAATGAAACTAACATGCAGCTGGTTTCAAGTCAATAACTTAATATTTTATTTCACTTGAAGAATGAAAAAATGTATTTTATAACAGATTAATCTGCTAGTGGAACCAGAGAGAAATTGACTTACAACAACCTCCTACTGAAAAGTTTAGTTTCTTTTTTATGTTTTTGTTTTTCCAGTGTAAATAAAGGAAAGTTTCAGCCTGTTCCTGATCCTGTTTCTGCTGATCGAGTCCAGACCGTTTGCTGCTCTCTCTTCTACATTCTTTCTGGATTTCTTGTTTTTTCAGTAAACTTCATGTTTCTCTCTTTAATCCATCATCTGGATTAACTCTGGATGTTTTGGTTTTTTTGGAAAGACTTCTTTCCGGTTCCTGAGGTTCCCTTCAGGACTTTTCTGCTTCAGGATGTTCTGATTCCTCTCTGGGTTTCATTTTTCTGGACTTTGTCAAAACCGCCAAGGCTTACTTCTCTGTGTTCTGCTGGTTTGGCGGCTTCTGTTTGGTTCCGATCCCGGCTCTCCAGGCCTCCTGCCGGGTTCTGGATCCGCTCAGAACCCAGCAGGGGTTCTGAGGTTAGGGAACCCTAACCTAACCCGATTAGGGTTCCCTGCCTGAAGAGCCATTCTTGTATTTTCTAATTCTGTCGGTTGGCGTTTGTCTGTCAGAGTAATGGCTGCCATGTGTTGCAGCAGTCAGCGCTCAGGAATGTCCATCTGAAGCCAGGACCCCCCCATTCACACACACACACACACACACACACACACACACACACGCTGCTTATTTTGGATCTGTGACTCACTGGGACTTCCTGTGAAGCTGACCAAGAACTGAGAACTGATCAGAGAGTTCTGTTGGTTCTGTTGGACCTGAGACACGGGTCCACATGGACTCTGGTCCACAGAGACGCTAACGCTCTCTTAGCTTAGCAGCCTTGTGTCAGACTCTGGGAGGAAGCTGGAGTTCCTGTAGAGAAGTTCAGGTGGAACATGGAGACTGCAGGCAGGACGGGTTCTGGTCCGGGCGGACTGAGGCCCAATTCGAGTCCACCCAATCAGCTGCAGCAGCTCGTTAAGGTCCTGTTGCATTGTGGGTCTGCTCAGCAGTCAGAGTATAAATTTGAAAACATTTTTATCATTTCATTAAATCCCACATTTCTTTTATTTTTTTTTCCAATATATTTATATTTAAGACACAACTTCACATTGTAAGATAAGATTTATTAGTCATTGTCATCAACAGATTACAAGCAGATTGAGACTGTGCTTGACTCGAGTTAAAGTTCAGATTATATACATATACAACATAAATATACAAACATAAAAAGATGAAGAAACAAACGGCACAAAACGAGAAATAAATAAACATCAGAAGATTGTTGCAGAGCCTGAAGGTATCAGAGTGAACTGAACATTGTGAACATGAACTTACACACCTCCATTCAAACCTGCACTAGTTAGGGGGGGAAGACATGCGGCAAATGTCGTCGGGTCCGGGAATCGAACCCGCGACAGCCGCGTCGAGGACTGAAGGCCTCCAAACGTGGGGCGCGCTGCCCTCTACGCCACCGGACCACGCCCCAAGAACAGATTTGAACCTCTAATGGGACTTGAACCTTAAACAATTCAGACAGAGTTCCTTTTTCAGATGATCATTTAGTGGAAGATCACTGGACCTGTGAAGAACCCTGACGGGTTCTAAAGGTTCTCATTTATATTGTAGAAGTTTAAATCGTTTCTGTGATTTTAAATGAGCCTGATTCCAGTCCTCCTCATCCATCTTGTCAATCACATTTTCTTTTATTTCATTTTATTTTACTCAATATTCAGTCTGGATTTTCTATTTTATTTTATTTTTTTCTATTTAGTTTTTAACAGCAGAATAATTCCTGTTTGCTGCTCTGCTCTTAGTTTTTCTGTTAATTTCATTTCTTCATTTTTCATTTGAATCGATTTAAATCATATTTCCATCAGAGTGACCCGGTACCAGGTCCAGGACCCGGTTCCGGTTCTTCTGATCTGCTGCAGCTGCTGCACTTCCTGTTGGCTCCAGCAACTGCCTGAGGCGCTGAGTCAAAACCGGGTCGCTGGTTCTGTTGGTCCCAGGAGCTGCTGAACACATGCAGGACAGAACCAGAACCTGGGACAGCAGGTGTCAGACAGCAGGTGATCGTAACCATGGCAACCAGAGATCACATGTCACCATGTAGCTTTGGAGTTGTTCTCAGGTCGTCTCCATGGTGACCATGTCGGGGCGAAGAACCTAAAGACCCGGTTGGTTTCTGGATCTGCTGGGAGATTTTGTGCCTCATGGTTCAGAACCGAGAACTGTTCATTTCTGGCCAGGGTTCGGTTCTGGTCGGGTTCTGGTCCAGACTGGTTCTGCCAGCAGCAGCAGCAGCTCGTCTTCCTCCTGATGAAGATCTGCTGACTGTCACGCCGAGGCCAGCAGACAGAGCGCCGATTCAGGCTGTGGCCACGCCCACTCTGCTGCTCAGCTCTGCTCTGATTGGCTGCTTTGGTTCTGAGGAATGTTCCTGAACGGTTTGGGTTCCAGACCGGGTTCTGAAACCGGGTCAGATGTCGAGGTCTGGTTCTGTCCCGGGTCTGTCCAGTCCGGTTCCAGCTGGAACCTGAAGCTCAGAACCGACCATGAAGCCTGAAAGCTGCTCCTCCCTGGGCCTGTTGCAGGGTCGGCGGGGTCGTGGGGGTCGTAGTGAGGTCGGGCCCCCCTGTTCCTCTGCAGTGTGTTTTGTTTGGTAACCGTTGGCGACCAGCAGCCAGTGACATAACGGATCAAACAGCTCGATCAGCTCAGGAAGAGCCTGGAGGCAAAGCAGGGTCCGCTCCGGGTTTTCCTACTTCCTGCCGACAGGAAGGTCCGGTTGGAGCGGTTCTGACCCAGAAACGGTGTGGCAGCAGCAGGAAACGTGCGGCCTCCTGCTTCCTGCTGACAGCAGATCTCTGGAGCCTCTGATGGAAAACATGGCTGGAAACGGAGAATCCTGAGCCACTGATAGTAGAGAGTATCCGCCGTGACGGAGCTCCGCCCACAGCCATGGAGACCAACATGGAGTCTGCAGGGCTTCACGTCTCCACTGGTCCTACTGGGTTCTACTGGTTTCCAGTCTGCTATATAAGTGATCAGTCCTGATCCATCTCCTGATCGGAGGCATCAGATCATTTAAGTCACTGCAGGTTTCCAGAGACCAGACTGGCGTTGTATACTGGAACCACTGAGAAGCAACTGGAAATTGGTTTTCTGCTGTCAGTTCTCAACTGAACCCGCTGAGTCTGACAGTGTGACCTCATGGTGACCTCATGGTGACCTCATGGTGACCTCTGCAGAGGGCCTCTCCCAGATCCCTCCCTGTGTGTTTCCTATTAACGTGACTCATTCCTGGCCCAGTCATGACTTCACCGCCGCTGCTGGATCAAACTTTTCCGCTCAGTGACAGAAAATTGAAAGTCGGATTGATGTGCAGCAGGAAGTGGGTCAGTGATGTCAGAGGAGCGATCTCATCCCACAGACGGTTTCCTGACATCAGAATCGTTCCAGCAGCTCGTTAATTCGTCTCACATGTTCCTGGAAAACAGCAGCTGCAACGATTCCCTGCTGTCACGTCGACGTTTGGAATCCAACATCCACTTCATAAAAACACCTGATCTTCATGATCAACACGCTCAACTGCTTTAGTTTCCTGTTTCACTGTTTTAGTTTCCTTGGTGCCTTTGATTCTTGTTGCTATTGTGACGTTAAATAAGAATAGATGGAAAAATAACAGAAAAGGGACAAAAGGTTTGGAAACTGGACGTTCCTGCTGACTGATGTCTCTTCCTGCCCCCCGTCTCTCTCTCTGTCTCTCTCTCTGTCTCTCTCTCTGTCCCCCAGACTCCAAAGCCATCGTGGACGGGAACCTGAAGCTGATCCTGGGTCTGATCTGGACGCTCATCCTGCACTACTCCATCTCCATGCCAACCTGGGAGGACGAAGACGATGAGGACGCCAGGAAGCTGACGCCCAAGCAGCGGCTGCTGGGCTGGATCCAGAACAAGGTGCCCCAGCTGCCCATCACCAACTTCCACCGGGACTGGAGGGACGGCAAGGCACTGGGAGCGCTGGTGGACAACTGTGCTCCTGGTAGGTACCGGGACCAGTTCAAATGCTACTGGGACCAGTTGGGACCAGTTAGGACTGAAACGTTTCCTCTGCCACCTCCAGGTCTGTGTCCAGACTGGGAGAGCTGGGATCCCAGTCAGCCGGTGGAAAACGCTAGGGAGGCCATGCAGCAGGCCGACGATTGGTTGGGAGTCCCGCAGGTAACGTTCAGCCACCTTCTGATTGGCTGGGAAGCAGGAAGTGCTGCAGGTGTTCCAGACCAGTTCAGATAAATGTCCCATCATAAGGTCCAGTTTAAATCCCAGATTAAAGCCAAAAGTGGCTGTAGTTCATGGAGCTGCTGGAGACCCTGGCTGTACTGGTTGTATTGGTCAGACTGGTCCTCCTCTGGGCCTCCAGTCAGAGCCACAGGTGTTCTCGTGGTTCTCCCCGTCCAGGTGATCGCTCCAGAGGAGATCGTTGACCCCAACGTGGACGAGCACTCCGTCATGACCTACCTGTCCCAGTTCCCCAAGGCCAAGCTGAAGCCCGGCGCGCCGCTCAGGGCCAAGACGCTGCACCCCAAGAGGGCCAAAGCTTACGGTCCAGGTAGGCAACGCCGACCAGAACCGGGGGAAACGGTTTGATCCACTTCAGGTTGTGGCTGGTTTCCTGTTCATGGTGGAGGATTTTAATCTGGAGGTTTTGTGCTGCGGTGCTGTTCTGCCCCAACCTCCCCGACAGAACCAGACAGAACCAGACAGAACCAGACAGAACCAGAGCCTCCAGGCACAGAAACGAAGAAATATGAGCCAAAAGAAACTTTTTACATGAAGAACCTGAAGTGGGAATGAAAATGTAATCTTTCTTCTTTCATCAGGTGAATCAGTTCCAGGTGAACCTTCATCTCCATCTCACCTGAGCTCATATATTTACATACAGTCATCTTTGAATAATCAATAGGAGTATGTGGTTCTTTCAGCAGCCATTAAATCTGAATATTTTTGGATAGGTGCAACAAGCCGCTGCTCCGGCCTCAAATGGTTCTGTTGCTTCAGGTATCGAGGCTCGAGGAAACACGGTCCTGAAGCCAGCAGAGTTCCTGGTGGAGACGGTGGAGGCCGGCATGGGGGAAGTCCTGGTGTACGTGGAGGATCCGGAGGGACACACCGAGGAGGTCTGGAGCGCCACACAGCCACTGTCCGGCCAAGGAGCCGACATTCATTCTGTATCTGGTTCTGTCAGGCCCGAGTGATTCCCAACAACGACAAGAACCGGACCTACTCTGTGGTGTACCTGCCCAAGGTTGAGGGTCTTCATCAGGTGAAGAGAGAGCAGAATCCTTTGATAATGAATCCATCACATGCTTGATTTATGGCAGCAGCGGCTCTTCGGCTGCTTCAGGCTCCAGAGTTACTTTAGGTTTAGAAGTTTGGGCCAAAGAAAGTAAATATTTTAAAACTTCATAATCGATAAACTGTAAATTCAGCCAGCCACACTCTGAAACATCTGACAGTAGTGGGAACACATCAGCTAGTCCGGTAATAGCAGAGCTAAATTTTAGCTTAGCGCTTTTGCTAACTTTGAAAACTTTTAGCAAGCCTGACTTGTCCTAAATTACATTTTAAATTACAGATACATTTTAAGAATCCGTTAAGCAGTTGACCAAAGGTCTTCAGTCCGGGTTGAGCAGAGAATCACTTCCTGCAGGTAGCTGTGTAATGACATGTCTGACCCTGTAGAGGGCGCTACGCAGGTTGTATCATGTTCTGTCATTAACACATGACAGGTATCAGTATAGTTAAAGTTATTGCTTGTAATACATACCATATTGCTGCAGCACTTTAGCGTTAGCAGAGCTGTTTATGATAAGCTCCTTAGGGTTAGCATAGCTAGCATTTAGTTAGCGGTGCGTTAACGTTAGTCAGATTAACAGAACAACTGATCAAACTGGACTTCAGGTCCGCTGGGTGAACCTGGTGTCTCTCCAGCTTCAGGGTTTCCTACAGATGTTTCTATAACTTTGCTGCTGCAGATTAACAGCCTAAAGGTTTCCTGCTCCCAGGTCAAGGTGCTGTTCGCTGGCCAGGACATAGACAGAAGTCCCTTCCTGGTGAACATCTCCAGGGCCATGGGCGACGCCACCAGGGTCCAGGCCCGCGGGCCAGGACTGCAGCCGACGGGAAACGTGGCCAACAAACCCACGTACTTCGACATTTACACCGCAGGTAGCTTCCCAAGCAGACGTCCTGATATGAACGTGAGAGCATCATCTACTGGAACAACCACGTCCTTTGTCCAGTGAAAAGTCCTCTTGTTGTGTCTCCGTCCCCCAGGGGCGGGAGCCGGGGACGTAGGCGTCATCATCGTGGACTCCAACAGCCGGAGGGACACAGTGGAGATTGTGCTGGAGAACAGAGGTGACAGTGTTTTCCGCTGCACCTATGTCCCCGTCCTGGAGGGCCCTCACACCGTCTGTGTGACCTTCGCTGGGCAGCAGATTCCCAGAAGCCCTTTCACTGTCAGCGTCTCTGAAGGTTTGTTCCAGAATCCCCTGATCATCAACATTCATCTTTACATCCTGTTCATCCTTTCCTGACTATAACCTCACTTCCCACAGTCTGTGTTTGGACTGGGCTCTTTGGGTTCTGAAGATCAGAACCAGGAGTCTGGATCCGGTTCTGGTTCCTCAGAATCAGACTCTGCTGGGTCGAGATGTTCTGTCTCTGGTTCTGGTCTGGTTCCAGAGGCGAAGCTGCTGAGAATTCCCAGAGCTCGAGGAATTATCAGAACTGGTTCTGGTGTCGACCCGCCTTACCTAGGCAGAGTTCTGTTAGTTTGGGTCGGGACAGACATCTTGATTTTGATGAGCTGATCTGCAGTTCTGATTTTTGGTGGCTGAGATTTTGGACCGGGAACGTCGGAAGCGTTTTCTCCCACTTTGGGAGTTTAGTCTGAACCAGACATGTTGCTTCAGTTGAACCCCAATTTAGAGCTGGAACCGAGTCGTTCCTTCTGGACCTCGATCCTGATCCGGTTCTCATGACTGCAAGTGAAGGTTGAGAAAACCAGATTATTTCTTCTCAGCTCAACTCTTTCTCTCCACTGCGGAGCAGAACGTGGCTCTGTTCTGGGAACAAGTCCTCCTCCGTCTCCGTCCCACCATCGTCTCTTCTGGAGACTTTCTGTATCTTAGGCAAACATGGGCTTTGGTTTCTGTCCTGACCTGCGGCTATCTGTCTGGATAAAGGTTTGCCTCGTAGTTTAGAAGTCCGAGTTCAACTCCTCCTGACTGCTGTGTGGTTGTATTTAGATGTTTTCTCTGGATTTGTTCTCGGCTTGCTGGAATCTGTTAGACCTCGTCTGAAACAACCAGAAGGCAGAACATGTTCACTCAGACGGCCAAAGCGACTCAAATCCGACCTTTTCACAGAAAAAAGAAGGACCTGCTTTTATCTGTTCCTCTTCCAGGTGTGGAGCTAAATGTAGATCGTTTCCAAAGCGTTGCATTTTATCAGACCTGCGTCAGAATTCAGCAGCAGCAGAAGACAGACTGTAAATCTAAACGTCTGAAAATGATAATAATGAAGTGAGTCAGTGAACGCATCATATCACAACACAACACTCCTGGTCCAACAGAACCGGGTCAGAAGCTGCAGTGAGTACTCCACTAAAGGCTGTTGCCGTTAGCTGAGAGTGGCTATCACTCTCAACAACTTTATAGTCCCTCCAGAGGCGGCGGCCATCTTTACTGCTACAAACAGAGCTGGCTACGTTCTTCCTCGAGTCACGTTCAAGTCCACCTCGCTGTAGCAAACAGGAAGGGGCGGGACGGACCGCTGTCAGTCTCATACCTTATCTGGAAATGGGACCATTGCACTCCGGAAGTGAAGGGGGCGCTATTTCTTATATTATCCACAGTCCCCTGTTTTTCTTTTCTTTTGATATCCGTGATATATCTTCATTTTTAGGAAGGAGTTTCACTCTCAACATGTTTTATATTTACTACAGCGCAGCTCACAGTTTTTAACAAATTCTGTAGCTTTCTGTGTTCTTCTAAATCTGCTCCTTAGTTACATCTTTTTGGCTCTACTACTGCCTCTAGTGGTGTGGGGGTGGTAACACAACTAATATAATTTACTAAATGAGAATACCACAAAGTTTTTATTATTTGCTATTAATTAATTAGTGGGACCGTAAAAGATAAATTATAAAACACCATATTTTTTTCATTTTCTTAAGGATGTAGAGCTAATTAAATGACATAAATAAGACTTTTATATATTATAACTAACATCTATATATCTCCATCAATTGTAGGAGGAATAAATTAAATGAGACATGAAAAGCAACATGATCAACTATAATAAAAATACCATTTACAATGTATACATAAGAAACTTAATTGAACAAAAGTCAATAATGAACAAATAAATTAGATTCACAGGAGAAAAACTAATCTGGTTGTTACAACCAAGTTTGTTAAACAGATTCAACCAGCAAAAATTCACATTTTTGCTTATGTGGTGCCATATATGTTATTCTAAGATATTTTTTTGTTGGTAGAGTCTTATATAGAAGAAAAAATAAGATGAAACTATTTAGTCTATTGAGGTGAAAATTTTCCTTCGACTCTAAAACTATAAAATAAAACTTTCATAGAATCACAATATCAACAACTTGTACATCGAGTAAAACACTTAGCATGCTACAGGTAAATGTTCTCATTTAGTTTGGTTAAAAATTATAATTGCTCTATCATTAAATGACTCGTAATTAATGCTCTTCGGCACAGAGGGATGGATGCTCTCTGCTGAAATTTCTTGCTGTCTTCCATGTTTTTTCAGCAAACAGTTGAGACAGAGTTGTTTTACCTGCCATTCAAAGTATTCTTAAACGTTTGTCTGTTATTCTGCAGCTCATGTGACCAAACTAGCCAATGAGATGAAAAGTTAAAACTTTTAACACTGTCTTCTATACAAGCTCTAGTTGGGTAACCCCAAGATCACTGGGTCTCCTTAAAAGGTAGAGTCTCTGAAAACATTCCTTTTAAATAAATAAATAAATAAATAAATAAATAAATAAATAAATAAATAAATAAATAAATAAATAAATAAATAAATAAATAAATAAATAAATAAATAAATAAATAAATAAATAAATAAATAAATAAATAAATAAATAAATAAATAAATAAATAAATAAATAAATAAATAAATAAATAAATAAATAAATAAATAAATAAATAAATAAATAAATAAATAAATAAATAAATAAATAAATAAATAAATAAATAAATAAATAAATAAATAAATAAATAAAAAAATAAATAATTAAATAAATAAAAAAAAAAATAAAATATAATATAAATAAAAAATTAAAAAAATAAATAAATAAATAAATAAATAAAAATAAATAAATAAATAAATAAATAAATAAATAAATAAATAAATAAATAAATAAATAAATAAATAAATAAATAAATAAATAAATAAATAAATAAATAAATAAATAAATAAATAAATAAATAAATAAATAAATAAATAAATAAAAAAATAAATAAATAAAATAAATAAATAAATAAATAAATAAATAAATAAATAAATAAATAAATAAATAAATAAATAAATAAATAAATAAATAAATAAATAAATAAACAAATAAATAAAAAAATAAATAAATAAATAAATAAATAAATAAATAAATAAATAAATAAATAAATAAATAAATAAATAAATAAATAAATAAATAAATAAATAAATAAATAAATAAATAAATAAATAAATAAATAAATAAATAAATAAATAAATAAATAAATAAATAAATAAATAAATAAATAAATAAATAGTGTTTTCAGCAAAGTTGAGCTGACTGTCCAGGAATGACCCAAGGTATTTAATATTTGCCTCAGTTTCAACAGGTTGGCCATCGACAGAAATCAGAACCACTTTGAGGTCTTGTTTAGGTTTAATTAGCTCTACATCCTAAAGAAAATGAAAAATAATAAATAATAAAGACGCTAATATTCTGATTTAGTAATGTAATTATGTTAGTCTTCTTACCACCTCCAAGCCACTAGAGGCGGTAGCAAGCCCGAAAAGATCCGACTAAGAAGCAGATTTAGAAGTATACAGAAAGCTACAGAATGTGTTAAAAACTGTGAGCTGAACTGAAGTAAATAAAATAGAGAAGTTCAAATACATGCTGAGAGTGAAAATCCTTCCTAAAGATGAAGATATATCACAGATATCAATAGAAAAGAAAAACGGTAGATCGGGAATTATATAAGAAATAGCGCCCCCTTCACTTCCCGAATACAATTGTCCCATTTCCAAATAAGGTATGAGACTGACAGCGGTCCCGCCCCTTCCTGTTTGCTACAGCGAGGTCCTTCTCGTCAGTTTGGGGGCGAAACGACCAAGCAGAAAACATAAGATGTTTTGTAAAAGACTTATCTTTTACATGCCATCCATAGCCGCGCCGCTGCGGTAGAATAATTCTGTTCATTCATGAAAACTTGGAAATTTAGACATTATTAATTTCGTGCTATGCTCCACAGAAACGGAAAACCCGTTGAAGTACAACTCCAAACCACTTCTTCTCTCTACCAAGCTACACGCAGAATTGTTGCCATAGCAACTGACAACAACGTCGCTGTTTCAGGACTCAACATAAAAAAACGCTCAAATATTTCCCACATAAACAACAAAACATCTAGACTGTTGCAGTATTACTGTTTTAGGTTTAATGTTTATTTTTGCGATTATTAATAAATGAGCTGTGGTAGATTGCAGCTACCGCTGCTATTAGCAAAGCTAACAGCAGTTCGTGGATCAAGTTTCTTTTCTGTGTTTTTACACATACAAAGTGTGGCCCACAAAACGCACATTTTATTAATAAATTAAGCAAAAAATGTTATTGCCGTCTTACCTTTACTTATAAATGAAGTCCTTGCGCTGCTCATTCAACACAAAAATATCACTTCATCCAAAGCGAAATCTGTCCACACAAGTTGAGAAAAGGAGGGAAGTAAGCCAGTCTTTCTGTCTCCTAGCTTGAAGCAAACCTTTCAGCTCAGTGTTGGTTTTCCTTTAGTTGTTTCCTGCTTCGATTGAAAATCCAGTTTAGAAAACTGTTTAAAAGTGTAGAAATAGTCATCCATGTAGATGTTGAAAGAGAGGAGAAAACCAAAAATCTATCGCTGCACTTTACTCCACGGCTAGCTCCACCACGGCTAGCTCCACCCACGGCTAGCTCCACCACGGCTAGCTCCACCCACGGCTAGCTCCACCCACGGTTAGCTCCCTCCACGGCTAGCTCCCTCCACGGCTGGCTCCTTCCATGGCTGGCTCCACCTACGGCTAGCTCCACCCACTGTTAGCTCCACCCACGGCTAGCTCCACCCACGGCTAGCTCCACCCACGGTTAGCTCCCTCCACAGCTGGCTCCCTCCACGGCTGGCTCCACCTACGGCTAGCTCCACCCACGACTAGCTCCACCCACGGCTTGCTCGCTGTTACTGTCTCATACTCTGTAGTTGTTCAGTCACAATGTCTGGGATCATGAGCGCCCCCTGCCATGAGGCCAGAGAACTGCCTGCCTCACCTCCAATCTGTTCTCTGGTTTCTGATCGCTGCTCAGCACAGGAAACACGTCACACACACAGCTGGTGACAAAAACATTATATTATACAAGATAAATTTAGGAAGATCAGTTAATATATTCAAAGTTTGTTAACCATTTTATTGGCGGCGTACAGACAGGAGGAACATCAAATGGCTGTCAGTGCAGTTAGCCAGAGGTTGATCAGTCCCAGGTGAGGCTCGGCTCGCTGCGGCCTCACCTGCTGCGGCCTCACCTGCTGCGGCCTCACCTGCTGCGGCCTCACCTGCTGCGGCCTCACCTGCTGCAGCCTCACCTGCTGCGGCCTCACCTGCTGCGGCCTCACCTGCTGCACTTCTGAGCATTTGAATGGGAGAATGCTAAATTACACAATTTTGAAGAAAAAAATGGTTAAGCTAAATGAAAAGTAAATAGTTACAAACCACTGGGTGAAAATACCAATATAAATTCTTATCATTATATCATGATGCCACTGGTGAGTTTAGCCTCTGAATGCTAAGTAGCAGCAACAGGAACCAAATATTTCACTGTCTCTAAATGTTTGCTTGTCAGAATTGGACCTTTAATATGAGGTTCCAGTGACTGTTGCAGTTCTTCCAGTGAGGTGGTGCTGCCACCTACAGGTCTGGAGGTTCCTTTCCTCATCCTGCCTGTTGTTCCCTCCACCAGTTTCGCAGAGCGCCTCTCCTCCTGACCCTGCGGTGCAGATTGTACCCCAGTCCATACGTACCCCACCCTCAGAAAAGAGCAGGAGAGCCCCCCCACCCACACCGCCAAAACCCAGGCGACCAAGTTAGTACAGGGCAGGGGAGGGTGACTGGTTCTGGTTCTGGCTGTTGGCGCTGGGATGGTTCCTCACAGCATGTGCTGCTTCCTCCTGAGATGCCTCTTCTTTCTATAAGGAACAGAGCGAATGTGGCGCCCCCTGGGGCTGTGGATGGCTGCTTTACATGTTCATCCTCTTCTATTCTCCACTTCTGCAGGAAATGGTTCCTAATTGTTCACAGTTTGGGCCCAATCTCACGTTTCCATGTTAATATTGTCTGAGTTAATAACCAGAACTATAAGAGCTTCAGAAAAAATATAATTATTAAATCTGAATTGGCCAGATTACTGGTTTGCTTAGTTTTCTGTGGGTCTCTATATTTTCTGGTTAATTGTCTTTATTTATGTAATTCATGATCATACAAGCAAAAATAATGTATCCAACCAAATCTTTATGTATAAAACTAACTGCAAGCTAATCTAACATTAAATGAATGGAGCCTGGATGAGTTTAAGATGTGATCTTAGATCAGCTGCAGGTCATTAGAAACTCTGGATCAAATTTTAAGCTGTTCAGGAAAATAAAATATTATAATTAAATATAAAACATCAGATTTTCACGATTCAGTCAGTTTAGTAACAAAAACTTCTGCTGTTTCAGCTCCTTCTAACAAACATTTATAAAAATCAGGAGATTTAAACTGACTTTAACTTAATTTGAAGAACTGAACGATTAATTGGATGAATCAATCATCGAAATAATCATCAACTAATTTAATAACAATTAGCCATCAACTGGAATAAACAGTTTGCTGAAAGAACAACAGCAGCAGCAGCAGCAATGAAGCCAAAACTGTAGAAAAATATAAACATGCTACATCTAATAAAAAAATCTTCTTTATCTGTAAATTTATTCGACCAAAGCTCCTCTGCTCCTCTCCTCGGCAATGTTAGCTTCTCCTGCTTCATATTCTGTAAATCTGCTATTAATCACCTTTTACTGTCCAGTTATTAATCAGTTCATCAATAATTGAACAATGTATCAATCCTACTCTGTATTGATGTTCAGCTTTTCTCATGTTGATGTTTGAAGGATTTTTACCTGCAGATTAATCTTTTGCTACAAATGATCAAACATTCATCATGATCATCAGCAGCTGGTTCTCTCCTCTCCTCTAGATCTACGCTATCCGCTAGCTGCTAACCACTAGCCGCTAGCAGCTAATTGCTAACCGGCTTCAGGATTTAACGCTTCTTGCTGGTTCTGTCATTGTAACATTTCGGATCTTTAAAACGTTTCCAGAACCATTTGCTCTCTTTGTTTTGGCTTCAGCTCCATTAAACTGCTGCTTCCTCCAGCAGCTGACTACTAGAGGAAGGTGTGGATGGAGAGGCACTGGGCTGCGTTGCTGTCCTAGTCTAACCAGTAGCTGAACATGTCTCCCTGTGGTTCTGACAGCCTGCAACCCAAACGCCTGCAGAGCTTCGGGTCGGGGTTTGCAGCAGAAGGGCCTGAGGGTGAAGGAAGTGGCCGACTTCAAGGTGTACACTAAGGGAGGCGGCGGCGGGGAGCTGAAGGTCGCTGTGAAGGGCCCCAGTAAGGAACACCTCAGATTAAACCAGATTATTGGAACAATTGTTATAAATAATTATGAACTGGTGTCGATTCAGCTTTTCACATTTACAGTATTTAAAATGTTTATGAGTTTCTATTTGTCAGCTGATTTATTCCCTGGCGGTGAGTTTTCTGTGTTTCTTCCCCAGAAGGCCTGGAGGAACCAGTGAAGGTGATGGAGATGGAAAACGGCGTTTATGAATGTAACTATTACCCCGTCATGGCAGGGAAGTACATCATTACAATCACATGGGGAGGACACAGCATCCCCCGCAGGTCAGGATGACAGACTTCATGTTGCGCTGCAGAGGGTCCATTACGGTGCCCTGGGGGCCTCCAGGAGGAGCATCTACCCTGACGTTTCCACATCTGTTTGCTCTTCAGCCCGTTTGAAGTCCACGTCAGCGGGGAGGCGGGGCCTCAGAAGGTGAGGGCCTGGGGCCCAGGCCTGGAGACCGGCATGGTGGGGAAGAGCGCAGACTTTGTGGTGGAGGCCATCGGTACTGAAGTGGGAACTCTTGGTACGTGGTCCAGTTCAAACCCGGAGAACACCAAAGCATTTTAGTCCAATGATCTGTCGTTAAGCTCTCTGCGGTCCTGAAGCTGCTGCTTCCTCTCCATGCTCTAAATGTCACCTTGATGTTTTATCAGGCTCACACAGCAGATTTTAGGTTAAAATCGAGTGTGACAACAGGAAGCAGCTCTTGATTCTCCATCACCATTTTCTGTTGGTGTTTGTTGAACCACATCGTTTGCTGCTACCACCAGCTGCCTACTGAGCATGCTCAGACTGTACATCCAGTCTGCGCATGCTCTGTTAATACGGGATCCTGCTGCATCTGCTTGACTTTGTCCTGAGTCAGAGCAGCCGTCCAGCCACTTCTGACCCAAGCTGACAACACTGATTAAAATATTAACACTGCAAACTGATGAAGAATTTAATAATTCATTAGAATGAACTAGTTTTTATTCCTAACAGAGCATAATGTCATCAGCATAGAGTGGCAGCTGAACTTTACAGTATCAAACATACAACTGTTCCCCTTCCTGAGAACAAAAGTTGTGACTGACTGTGTGCAGGTTTCTCCATTGAGGGGCCCTCACAGGCTAAAATTGAGTGTGACGATAAAGGCGACGGGTCATGTGACGTCCGGTACTGGCCCTCTGAGCCGGGCGACTACGCCGTCCATGTCATATGTGATGATGAGGACATCAAGGACAGTCCCTTCATGGCTCACATCCTCCCTGCGGCTCTCGACGTCTTTCCTGACGAGGTCTGAGCAGAACCTTCCTGGTTCTCTGGGTCCTCAGCTGTTTCTCTGTAAACCAGAGCTTTGCCTTTACTCTTCAGGTGAGATGCTATGGCCCTGGACTGGAGCCTTTGGGCTGCATCGTTAACAAGCCAGCCAACTTCACCATCGACACCAGCGGAGCCGGCAGAGGAGAGCTAAGGCTCTACGCTCAGGTGAGAACCAAAACCTTCCTGAACTGTCCTTGAACATGGCCGCCATCCTGTCATCGCCGTGGAGGAGAATCGATTCAATCTGTGGGTTCCTCACCAGGATGCAGATGGCTTCCCCATCGACATCCAGATCACTGACAATGGAGACTGCACCTATTTCTGTGTCTACATTCCCACCAAACCCATCAAACATACCATCATCATCACCTGGGGCGAAGTCAACGTTCCCAAGAGCCCCTTCAGGGTAGCTAGCCTTCTCACCGCTCGCTATTTGGGACTTACAGCAGTCCTGAAGCTCTCTTTAAGTCTCTGCTATGGAATGAGATAAAAGTAGAGAATGAAAAGAATGTTTCTGGTCCAAATGTTGGTGATTAGGTGATAATAGGAGAAGGCAGCCATCCAGAGAACGTGAAAGTCTATGGTCCAGGTGTGGAGAAGACGGGCCTGAAGGCCAACGAGCCGACATACTTCACAGTGGACTGCAGTGAGGCTGGACAAGGTGAGACATGGTCCAAAATCCCGCCTAGTTCATGCCTTTCCTCCAGTTTCCAACGTGTGCAGAGCATTATAATGTCTGGCTGAATTATCTGGAAACTTGTCAAGGGAATGCTGATTTTCCAGGAAGTTTTTGCTCATTGATCAAAGACGTGCGGAGTGGTGTTAGGGTGTTTCAGATCTTTGTCCATTTCAGACTCTGATCTTCGAGGTTAATCTGTACTTCCTGCTCATATCTTATTGTGAAGCCTGAAGACATCCAGATTAACTAGAGTGATCTAAATCCTGAACGCCACCAACAGTCTGTTTTTACCTGCTAGGTGACGTCAGCATCGGGATCAAGTGTGCTCTTGGGGTGGTCGGACCAGCGGAGGCGGACATCGACTTCGACATCATCAAAAACGACAACGACACGTTCACAGTGAAGTACATGCCTCCAGGGCCGGGTCAGTACACCATCATGGTTCTGTTTGCGGATCAGGTGAGAGCCCAGCAGGTGAATCGCCTCTGCAGACCCGTTGGGTTCAACCAAGCTAATGTTTCTAATAAATGTTCAAACAGGAAATTCCCATCAGCCCTTTCAGAATAAAGGTGGAGCCTTCTCACGATGCCGCTAAAGTCAGAGCCGAGGGACCGGGACTGAGCAGAACCGGTGAGTCCGTTTCAGAGCAGCAGAACCCCTGGAGCAAACATGTCTGGTGAGAACTGAAGCTCAGTGATGCTGCATGTGTTGCTACCTTAGCAGGTGTGGAGGTTGGGAAGCCCACACACTTCACCATCTACACCAAGGGAGCCGGCAAAGCCAAGCCAGAGGTCCATTTTATTGGCGCCGCTAAAGGCGAAGCTGTCCGGGACTTCGAGATCATTGACAACCACGACTACTCGTACACGGTCCGCTACACGGCGGTGCAGCAGGTAACGCCCCGCCCAGTTGTCAGGGTGGAGTTCAGGCCGACCGATGGATAACTACAGTCTGTGTCTCTCAGGGGAACATGTCCATCACCGTCTGCCACGGAGGAGACCCCATCCCCAGAAGCCCATTCAGCATCACCGTGGCCCCTCCTCTGGACCTCAGCAAGGTCAAAGTTCAGGGTCTCAACAACAGTAAGTATGTCAGCAATCGGCTGCCGACAGGAAGCAGATGAAGGACGGTGAAGCTCATCCTGCTGCCTCTGTCCAAACCGCAGAGGTGGACGTCGGCGTGGACCAGGACTTCTCCGTCACGACTCGAGGTGCCGGCGGTCAGGGCAAGCTGGACGTGAAGATCACCTCTCCATCACATCATCCAATCCCCAGCAAGCTGGAGTCTGGGACAGCCAATGAGGTTCACACTGTGAAGTACATCCCACCAGAGGAAGGGTCATACAGAGTGGACATCAGCTACGATGGGAACCCCGTCCCCGGCAGTCCCTTCACTGTGGAGGGTGTCATGCCTCCGGATCCTTCAAAGGTGAGGAACCACTGTCATGTTTCCACTGGAGGAGCCTTGTCTCCGGTCAGGAACCAATCAATCAGTCTCATTCTGATTGATTGGTAGCAGATAAACCTTTCTAGGATCCAGGGAATTCCTTTGGATCCCAACAAAACCTGCTCAGTAGCTCCGAGTGAAGTCCATTTTCCTGTTGATCCAGGGAATAATGTTTAGGAGAAAAGAAGCTGAGGTGAAACTTTAGGTGAAGATGATTCTGCCTGAGGTCCACATGTAGCCAGTTTCATTTTAGTCTTTCATTGACAAAAATTCTGTTTAATATAACTAAAAAATAGGATTTCTAAAGAATGACTGAAGTGGAGATGTGAGTGTTTGGAGATTTAGGTTTCATCAGTTTTCATTCAGTTTTCCAGTTTCTTTTCAGAGAAAATTCAAAAAATCAGAGGATTAATCTGCACATCCACTATAAAGTCAGAACCAACACTGAACCCAAACAGAACAAATACAGGAAAAATGACCCAATTTCAACTATTTAATTATAAAACCCTGGAGGAAATTATAAGTCAACTCAGCTCCAGTTCCAGCTGTCTGGATGTTCTAGATCTATAACTCTAGAACATTTCTTTAAGAAAGTTCTGCCTGTTGTTGCTACTGATCTGATCCAAATAGTAACCCATCGTTTCTCATCAGGCTTTGAAAACAGCAGGAATCAAACCACTGGTAAAAAACAACAATCTAGACAAATCAATACTGCAGAATTACAGGCCGACCTTTGACCTCTGACCTCTGATTCATCAGTAAAGTTATAGAAAAAGCTGTCTAAACAGTTAAATAACTTCCTAATAATAACCAACTGCTTTGACTCCTTCCAGTCTCATTTCCATGGTTACCACAGCACAGAAACTGGCCTAGTCAAAGTGTTCAATGACATCCATATAAATACAGACTGTGGGAGAACCACAGTGCTGATTTTTCTGGTTCTGTTGGACCTCAGTGTTGACCATGACATAATACTGAATGGACTGGAGAGTTGGGTCGGACTCTCCGGTCCAGAGATTAACTGGTTTGAATCTGACATAAAGAACAGGGATTTCTTTGTTTCAATTGAAAACTTTTCATCAAAGAGGTCAAAGGTCACATGTGGGGTTCCCCAAGGTTCAATCCTAGGACCCTCTGATTCAATATTTATATGCTCCCACTCCCATAACTATGCAGATGACACACAGCTCTACATTATGATGTCACCAGGTGACCTTTGACCCCATCCAATCAACCTTCCAGAACCTCTCAGGTTCTGGTTCTGGTTCTGCTCTTCCTCTCCAGAACCAGAACCAAACGAGGAGAAGCAGCATTCAGCATCTATGCACCACAAATCTGGAACAAACTTCCAGAAAACTGTAAAACAGCTGAAACACTGACTTCCTTTAAATCTCAACTAAAAACCCACTTGATTAGGATTTTATTTGAAATGTAACCAATTACTAATAACAATAATTATTATTATTTATAACAATAAAGTTATAATTACGTCCTCAAGATTTAATGTTGTGTTTTGATTATTGATTCTATGTTGCATTGTGTTTCTGTGTTTATGATGTAAAGCACTTTGAAATGCCTTGATGCTGAAATGTGCTACACAAATAAAATTTGATTTGATTTGATCACACTTTCAACAAACAGACATGATTCCTGTCAACATCATCTAGTGATTTAATAACTTTATATTCTAATATTCTGTTTAAAAGTTGTTCAATCTAAATCTCTGTCCCCATCAATGAGCCTCCAGCCGCCATGTTTGATTCCTAACAGGAAGTGCTGGTTGTTTTGGAGCAATCTGATTGGCTGACAGATAGCTTTGCTATACTGCCCCCTATGGGTGTGGCAGGTTTAAAACAATGCTGTGGGGTGGATTAGTGCAGCTTCATGAGAATGAATTCGTTTCTGAAGCCCATCCATGTGTATTATATATTTTTTAACAATGTGGCAGAGAAAATGGTTTCTAAAGGTCTGGCTACATGTGGACGAGTCTCAGGGACTCTGACCTGGTCTGACCTGATTGTTCCAGTCCCAGTTTACTCTGGGAGTACTCTGAGGTTTATGAAGCTTAAATCATCCATTTGGTCCGTTATTTGCTGCCTCTTCATTCACGTGTTGACCTCCAGGTGAGAGCCTACGGTCCCGGCCTTCAGGGCGGCCTGGTGGGCAAACCGGCTCCGTTCGCCATCGACACAAAGGGAGCAGGAACCGGCGGTCTGGGTCTGACGGTGGAAGGTCCATGTGAGGCCAAGATTGAATGCCAGGACAACGGAGACGGATCGTGCTCCGTGTCCTACCTGCCCACTGAGCCCGGAGAATACACCATCAACATCCTGTTTGCAGAGCAGCACGTCCCCGGTTCGCCCTTCAAGGCCGCGGTCCAGGCCGCCTTCGACCCCAGCAAGGTGAAAGCCAGTGGCCCCGGCCTGGAGCGGGGAAAGGTCAGTGAGGCCGGGTCCTTCATGGTGGACTGCTCTGCGGCCGGCGAAGCCGAGCTCACCATCGAGATCGTGTCAGACAGCGGATCCAAGGCGGAGGTTTGTGTTCAGAACAACGGCGACGGGACGTACTCCATCACCTACACGCCTCCGAGCCCGGGCATGTACTCCATCACCATCAAGTATGGAGGACACACAGTGCCAACGTTCCCGGTCCGCCTGCAGGTGGATCCGGCTGTGGACACCAGCGGGGTGAAGGTGTTTGGACCCGGAGTGGAGCCAAGAGGTGAACAGCTTTACATCATTCATTTTAGATTTAAAGAGGTGATTTAATGTGTGACGAAACCAAAATCCACTGAGAGAATAAATATTGTGGTGAATAGAACCTGAGAGGTTTCTGCTGGGTTTACCCTAAAACAGAGATGCATCTAGAAGCTGAGGACCGGACCGGTGGACCCGTCCGCTTCCTGTTTCTTCACTGGACCTTTAGACAGTTTGGAGAATCAATATGGAATTTCAAATTAAAAGTCTAGTTCAGCTCAAACTGACAGAACAAATAAAAACAACAGACCAATGGTTTTTCATAATGAATTAATAATGAATGTTTGTGAGCTCATCATATGAACTCGGACTGAAATCTGTTCTCCATCTACGTGAAGCAGCGCCGACCCGGGTCGGCTCGTTTATTATCCCTGGGTGGATTTTAAAGCCTCTTTATTATTTTTATTGTCAGTTCCTTTTATTTTATGGCTCCGGACTCAAACCCGTCCTGCCTCGTCAGCGTTTTGCTCTCTGCTGTTCTGAGCTCAGATTTTCCAACAAGGTTCTGGATCCAGAGTGACCCGGTTTCAGCTGCAGGCCAGTAGATGATCTGAACTGGATCCATAAACTCAGCAGCACCTTTAAAGTTCTCCAGGTCTTTACTTTCTCTGTTTATTATTTACACTGATTTATTCTTGATTTCATTAAATGTGGACAAAAATAGTCCTGAAAAAACAGAAAGATGGAGAAAAACTCATTTTGGGGCGTAGAGGGTGGCGCGCCCCACGTTTGGAGGCCTTCAGTCCTCGACGCGGCCGTCGCGGGTTCGATTCCCGGACCTGACGACATTTGCCGCATGTCTTCCCCCCTTTCCTTCCCCCTTCCCTGTCAGCCTGCTGTTGAATAAGGGACACTAGAGCCACAAAAAGAAAAAAAAAAACAAAAAAAAAAACTCGGTTTAACCGATAAAATATTTACTATGAAAGAATGATTCAGGCGGGTTGGATGGAAACGTTCTGCTGGTTCTGCTGGTTCTGGACCTTGCAGAGTGTCTCTACAGGTTCTGGGATCTCGTTGCAGTTTTCCAGAATCTTCCTGCTGCTTTGGTCTGTTGACTGTTTTGGTTCTGGACCTCCTCCAGATGTTCTGGACCTCCTCCAGATGTTCTGGACCTCCTCCAGATGTTCTGGACCTCCAGACTCTCCTCGTCCTCCAGGCTGACTGTGTTTTTCCCTGCAGGCGTCCTGAAGGAGGTCACCACCCACTTCGTGGTCGACACCCGGTCGCTCTACAAGGCCGGAGGAAGCCACGTTAAGGTCCAGGTGTCCAACCCGTCCGGCGCCAACACGGACGCCTACGTCTCCGATCAGGCGGACGGGACCTGCAGGGTGGAGTACACGCCTTACGAAGAGGGTGAGCGTTTCAGCTGCGGTTCGTCTACCAGAGCAGATCTGCTGCTGTTTCCTCTCAGTTACAGAGAATCACAGAGTTGATTCTGTGCTGCCGGAGCAGCAGAGAAGGACATGATTCTGGTTCTGGTTCTGGTTCTGGAGCTCTCCTACTGGTCTTCAGGGTAAATGAAGCCCCAGAGGGAGAGCAGGGAGCTGCTGGTATTAATAGCTGCAGACGCTCTGCATGCTTTCCACTCAAAGTAACATGCTGGGGCCCAGTGCATCATGGGACGCAAATACTTGGTGTTTATTTCCAGCCAGACAGAAACACACAGTGAACTGAAGGGTTGCTGGTTCCAACCCCTGATGTGTCCTGGAGAGGCTTTTAAAGAGTGTTTTCTATCTTCATTAGAAACCTCAGAGTAATCAGACTGCTGCTGAACATTTACCATGATGTCCCAGGATGCACTGGGCCACCACACAGTTTTAATCTGAAGGGCCTCCATCGTTCTTCCATCGTTCCTCTGTGCTGCGGATCCATCAGACCATCACTGACCATTTGGTTTCTGCTCCTCAGCTGGAACTAATGTCTCTGTGTTTCCAGGTTTGCACCTGGTTGAGGTCGTCCTGGACGACGTCTCCGTCCCAAAGAGTCCCTTCAGGGTGTCAGTCACCGAGGGCTGCGACCCCAGTCGGGTCCGAGCCTTTGGTCCTGGGCTGGAGGAAGGTCTTGTGAACAAATCAAACAGCTTCACTGTTGAAACCAGGTAACCATGTTCTGCTGTCTAGAACCTCCCAGAACCCACAGGAACGGGACCGTTTGGACTGAATGCCCTTTTTTTCGTTTTAAGGGGCGCCGGTACTGGAGGACTGGGTCTGGCCATTGAAGGTCCCTCAGAGGCGAAGATGTCTTGTCAAGACAACAAGGACGGCAGCTGCAGTGTGGACTACATCCCGTTCACTCCCGGAGAATACGACGTCAACATCTCCTTTGGAGGCCTCCCTATCCCAGGTCAGAGGTCAGAGGTCAGCCCAGGTGGGTCGCTTCCTCTCAGGGAACGGCTAAACGTCCCTCTGACTCTCTCCAGGAAGCCCGTTTCGTGTCCCGGTCCGGCAGCTGGTCGATCCCAGTAAGGTGAGGTGTTCTGGTCCTGGACTGGGAGGAGGAGTCCGCGCTCATGTTCCTCAGACCTTCACGGTGGACAGCAGTAAGGCGGGAATGGCTCCTCTGGAAGTCCAGATCTATGGACCCACAGGTGAGACGGTCAGCCAAGGACACGTCTTTGCAATCAGGCGGGTTTTCATTCCCCCACGTCTCACTGAAGAAATAAAACATAAATGCACAAGCTAGCTATTTAGCTTAGTTTATAAACTAAATATTTAGCTAGCTCAGAACAAAATTTTTAGCTAATATGCTAATTGACTTGCTGACAGGTGGAAGCAGACTATAAAAATAAAAGCTGGGTCTTGAGAAAACCTGATGACTGCTGGATCTCTGCTGCTGCCCAGCTTTTATTTTGGTACTTAGCTTTTCACTAAATGTTTAGCTTGCTAGCTAAACATAGCATGGTGAAAATATGACTAACAAAAGTGAATCCTCATTTTTTGTCAGACTACATAAAAATTATTACTGTTAATTTCTGACTGCGTAGTTGTGCTAATGAATGGTAAATCCATTAGCTGTAACTTTATTGAACCAGTGTGACACTTAGCATCAGGAGGGTCCTCTGGTCACTGAAATAGGTTTTCCTTCCCTGATTTGCTCCATCTTGGTGCTGTTGGTTCTGATGAGGCCCAGTAAGTTGCTACCTGGAGCTGATTGGTGGAGCTCGTTCTGTGCCCAGGTGTGGCCGAGCCGCTCAGCCTCACAGACAACGGAGACGGTACCCACACGGTTAACTACACCCCGGCCAGCGACGGGCCGTACACGGTGTGCGTGAAATACGCCGACCAGGAGGTTCCTCGGAGGTTTGTCCCGAACAGACTGCTGACCAGGTGAGACTTCCAGAACCAGGTGTGACCCGTCAACCTGTCTCTCCTCAGTCCCTTTAAGATCAAGACCCTCCCGGCTCATGACGCCAGCAAAGTCCGGGCCAGCGGTCCGGGCCTGAACGCCTCCGGGGTCCGGGCCAGTCTGCCCGTGGAGTTCACCATCGATGCAAGGGACGCTGGAGAAGGCCTGCTCACCGTCCAGATCCTGGTGAGTCCAGCGGGCTGCCAAGTGTTCTTCAGAACCGTCTCTGCCATTGATCTGCAGTGTGGGAGCTGAAACCAGTAGGACTCTGGTTTCAGCCAAACATTACCGTCTGGTGAGCCAGGTGATGGAAGTGTAGCCTCACCGTGTTCTGTTGTCTGTCTCCTAATCCCGACCCGACCCGGCCCGGCTGCTGGTGCTGCAGGACCCAGACGGGTGCAGCCGCGAGGCCTCGCTGTTTGTGGAGGACTGGGGCAGGAGGGTGTGGCAATCCCACATAGTAAAGAAAACCATCCCCTTCAGTATTCTGAGGAGAGGCTGTGTAAGGCCGTGACCTCTTCACCCCATCTCACCTTCATCCTCACCCTTCCCTCCTCCTCCTCCCTCGCTGCCTCCACTTCATCGCCGTTCACTGCTTCGCCACAGAGCCGCTTGCTTTAGGTGCTCCGGTTGTTTTCTACAGCAGATCAGGATCTTCCAGGTTTAACTGGATCATGACAGGTTCAGTATTAGTCAGTTTTAATATCAAACATTTCAGCAACAAGGTAGTTCAAAGTGCCACAGCAGAAAAACGTACTACAGGAACCAATTACTACACGTTTCCTTCTCGGACTCTCCCAGGTGTGTTTGGGCAGGTCCAGTTAGAGGTTCTACCGGATTTAGAACCGGTTCTGATGTGCGTCATGCTTCAGCCCCCACCCCTCTGTGGTCTACATGTGGACTGACTCCATCCAGTTTGTGGGTTGAGCTAACAGCCAGATGTTCCTCCAGACTAACCTCTGGTTCTCCGTAGACGCGACAGCACTGACCTCAGACCATCAGCAGCCAATCAGGCTTCAGTAACCACTGGACCTCAGCGTAGAGTGTGTTCACATCAGTGTGTAAGCTTTAATCCAACTCCAGTCCACTTTCCTTCGGTTGGTGAAGTGTGAATGCTAGTTGACCTCTGACCTCTGGACCTTCAGACCTCGGTCTGGATTTGGTTGAAGTGAATTCTGGTTCAGTTTGAATGTGAACACCAAGTGGACCAGAGACCGCTCCAAAAGCAGGAAGTGTTCTGCAGCGCAGGGCATTCTGGGTAAATACAACCAAAGCTAACATGCTAGCCTAACGCTAGCAGCAGAAATGTCTCCTGGTCTTCAGCCAAAGACTAAAGAGATAAAATCTGACGCCTCCATCTTGTTTCCATCTGGTGAAGAAGGAAGTTGCTCTCAGTGTCTTCAGAGGTTTTTGTGTGGTTTCCTTCAGTGGTTGTTGGTGCAGCGCCCCCACAGGCCAGGAGGGGAACAGGTTGGTTTGACTCAGAGCAGAGAGAGAGAAACAGCAGCTGCTTGAGTAAAGCAAGGCAGACATTCATGCTTCACTCCAACCACAACTCCTATAAGGTATTCACACCCTTAGGATGAAGGAGTGAATACTTTTGGAGGCTCTGTGTGTAAATGTCCATGTCTGAAAATGAGATGTTCCTAACCCTAACCCTAGTCCAGCAGCCAATCAGAATGCTGTTCCCAGTGGCTGATGGTCCGAGACCAGTGATGAAACCGTTCAGTCCACTAACTTCCTGTCCATGTCGAACCAGGACCCGGAGGGAAAACCCAAGAAGGCCAACATCCGGGACAACCGGGACGGGACTTACACGGTGTCCTATGTACCGGACATAACGGGACGCTACACCATCACCATCAAGTACGGAGGGGACGAGATTCCGTTCTCGCCCTACAGGATCCACGCTGTGCCCACTGGGGACGCCAGCAAGTGTTTGGTCACAGGTCAGGCTCCGCCCACTGCTGCTCAGATCACCAATCATATTCAGCCTTGCTGACTGTGTTGTTTCCTTTCAGTTTCCATTGGAGGACACGGACTGGGTGAGTTTCTACAAACTGCTGATGTTTCACTGAGAGTCCCGCAGGTTCTCCTGCAGGAATTAAATTCCTGCTGCGGCTTTTTAAATGTTTGCATTCTTTATTTTTTTTGCTTCATCAAAATCAAATGAACAACAAAGACTCAAAGGAACTGAGAATAAATGTTCTCTGAGATCCTCAAATTTTCCAGTTAAAAAATCATATTTATGTTTTAGATTGGCTTTATGGATGGGAACCATGGCAACAGCAGTGTTTTCTCTGTTTTCTCCCACATCTGTCTCTCTTTGTTGAACTGTGTGAGCTACAGCTCCACCACCTGCTGGTGGAGCTCAGGTATTACAGGTATTACTATGTAGAGATGCAGATTTTCTCAAATCCAGAGGGGAAAAACATCAGAATCTTCTTTTTAAAACTTCTAGTTGATGGCAGAAGCCTTAACGTACTTTGAGAGAAAACTTTCAGCAGCTTGGTCAGCCAAGCTGCGTCTCCAGATGATACCTGATAAAACCCAGATTCTGTCAGCTGTTACTGGGCAGAATTAGAATCTGACTTGGTTCACAGAGACCCAGATCTGATGACTGGCCTCAAAGCACATTCACTTACAAACATGTTAATGTGGAGCAAATGTCTTGTTTTCACACCTTCAAAGTTCAAACCTACCTGCTGAGATCTTGGACTCGGTGAACCAATGAAGATCAGCTGGTCGTCCACCCAGCCTGGATTCTTCAGGTCCTCTGAACGTCTCACTGGATTCAGACACAGATCCAGACTGGCAGCTTTCCCATCTCTGGCTCACATTCAGAGTCTGATTGTAGGCGTAGTCTTTCCTCCAGATGTGTCTTGGAAGGACATCAAATCCTCAATTTTTCCTACAGTAGTAAGACCAAACCAACAAGCCATCTCTGTCCAATCGGTAACCAGGTGTGACAAACACGTTATGAGTCAATGATCCTCCTTCAGACAAAGAACCCGAGTGTTTAGGATGCCGAGTTGCTCATCTTGGAAAGTTCCTCTCCTGATGAACACAAGATCCAGAAAAGAAATGAAAATGCTAAGGAAATGAAATAGCTAGACTCATGCATGATTGAAAACCAGAACCCAGTTCCCACAGGTCCCGGTGGGTTAGCTACTATCAAGCAACGACACCCTGCTCTCCTCATCAGGTTCAGGTCTTGGTCCAACTATCCAGATCGGAGAGGAAACGGTCATCACGGTGGACGCAAAGAATGCTGGGAAAGGTAAAGTCACCTGTAAGGTGTCGACGCCAGACGGAGCAGAGCTGGATGTGGACGTGGTGGAGAACGCCGACGGGACATTTGATATTTATTACACGGCTCCAGAACCCGGCCAGTACATCATCACTATCCGGTTTGGAGGGGAGCACATTCCCAACAGCCCCTTCCATGTGGAGGTGAGTAGAAACTGCAGACTGGCTGTGGTTGGGTTGGGTTGGGTTGGTCCTAGTTTAGGTTTGGTTAGGTTTAGTCTTGTTGGGGTTGTTTTCTGGTTAGTCCTGGTTTGGGTTAGTTTGGGCTGGGTTTAGTCCGGGAACCCATTTGTCCATTCTGTGGAAACTTCAGACGTTTTTTCCCTGGAAGTTTAATTAATGATACATTGATGAAAATAAACTAGTTCTTGTTTAATGTCATCTGTTTTCTCGGTTTCCAGTGGATAATCTGAGTAATCAGCCTCTGACTGACTGAACCTGCTGAGTTCAGGCTGAGTGGAGGTTTATTTAGGTGTTTGCCTTCAGCTAACTGTTGTGTTTGCTCTAACTGCTGCATCTTGTTCTCGTCAGGCGAGTGAAACCGTGCCAATAATCGAGGAACCGTGTGACAAGGTTCAGTCGCAGCAGCCCTACGCAGGCTTCTCCCCTCACTGGGTATCAGCGCTGCCGTTAATCTGCTGCTGCAGACCCACTCTGTGTCACTGACACCTCATGGTCAATAACAACCGGATTCCCTGATCCATCCTCTGCCAGCTGCTGCATGAAAACCTACTGGGCTGAAATAACCAGAGCTTCGCTTTAAGTTCATTTAATCTCTTCACGGTTTGGACCTGCTGGGTCAGAACCAGCTGTGATGGACCGCTGACTCTTCCAGCCGCTCATTTTCCTCCCATTTGTTTCTGGACCCGTTCCCAAAGCTCCCAGCATGCTACCAGTGACTCACCTCCCCTCTGCTCCGGTTTAGGCGACAGATGATCCGGTCAGCACTGCGGACGGGCTGGAGCCGGTGCTGCGTCCCTTCAGCCTGGTTATTCCCTTCACCGTGCAGACAGGAGAGATCTCAGGTACGACACACACCGCATCCATTCCTCACACTTCATGACTTCATGAAACGTCGCCGTCGCTGTAACGAGTTCAAACCCGATCGGTGTTTCCTGCAGGCGAGGTCCGAATGCCGTCAGGTCGAACGGCTCGGCCAAACATCGCTGACAACAAGGACGGGACGGTGGCGGTGAAATACTCGCCAACTGAGCGCGGCCTGCATGAGATGGACATCAGATACGACGGAAGCCACATCCCAGGTAACTGCTGCCAGACCTTCTGGTCCGCTTGGACCTGTTAGAGTTCACTGTTCTGACTCCCAGAACCGGGATGTTCACTGTGACCTGCAACCATTGATCCTCTCTGAGATCAGCTAAACGGGTCAGAAGGGAAACCAGTTCATACTCCAGGTTCTGGTTCTCCTCTCAATGGGATGGGCCATTTGGGTTCATGTCTTCCTGTTACAACAACACTTAAACAAAGATTTTTGCTGTAGAAGGGAGGAGCTAAGTTCAACTCTGGTAGAACCAGAACCTCCAGCAGAACCAGAACCTTCTGTAAAACTGCTTCCCTCCTATGTGTTTCAGGAAGTCCACTGCAGTTCTACGTTGACGCCATCAACAGCGGGCATGTGGCGGCGTTTGGCGCCGGTCTGAGCCACGGTGCAGTGAACCAGCCTGCTACCTTCACCATCGTCACCAAAGACGCAGGAGAAGGTATCGGCAGCAGGAAGCAGGTTTTCTATGTTTCAGTCAACAGGAAGCTGAAGGTGAAGCAGGTGAACGGCGTCATGCTGGGTCCTCTGCCTCTCTGCAGGGGGGTTGTCCCTGGCTGTTGAAGGTCCATCCAAAGCAGAGATCAGCTGCACAGACAACAAAGACGGGACGTGCACGGTGTCCTACCTGCCCACCGCGCCCGGAGACTACAGCATCATCGTCAAGTTTGATGACAAAAACATCCCGGGAAGCCCGTTTATGGCAAAGATCACCGGTACGGAAACTCCACAGGGAAGCCAATTAAAGCAGTCTGAGTCTGGACCGCGCTAAGAGAATAAACCGACTTCTTGCCAACTGGGCCGGTTCACTGTTCATTCCTTCATGTTTCCTCTTCAGGAGACGACGCCATGAGGACGTCGCAGCTCAACGTTGGCACCGCATCAGACGTTTCCTTAAAGATCACTGAGACAGACCTGAGCAGCCTGATGGCAACCATCAGAGCGCCGTCTGGCCACGAAGAGCCGTGTCTCCTGAAGAGGCTCCCCAACAGACACATCGGTACCCGTCCAGGGTTCAGAGCCTGGCCTAAGAAGCTTTGCTAGCATTTTCAACAGTTGGTTTCCTTGCTGTTGGGCAAAGAAAGTTCCTGAAACGTCTTGATAGATTTGATTTGGGACAAAACGGGACAGGAACCTTGTGCATTTCTCAACATGTCACAGGAAATGATGTCTGATCTGTCGTTCATGCAGGAATCTCTTTCACCCCGAAGGAAGTGGGCGAACATGTGGTGAGCGTGAAGAAAAGTGGGAAGCATGTGACTAACAGCCCGTTTAAGATCATGGTGGGTCAGTCAGAGATCGGCGACGCCAGCAGGGTGAAGGTTTACGGCCAGGGCCTGGTGGAGGGACACACCTTCGAGGTTGCAGAGTTCATCGTGGACACCAGGAACGCTGGTGAGGACGCAGACTGCCTGCTCAGAGGCTGGGTCGGGGTTTGGGTTCTGACAGTCTGTTTTGTTTGGAAGGTTATGGCGGTCTGGGCCTGTCCATCGAGGGTCCCAGCAAAGTGGATATTAACTGTGAGGATGTAGACGATGGGACATGTAAGGTGACCTACTGCCCTACAGAACCTGGGAACTACATAATCAACATCAAGTTTGCTGACCAGCATGTTCCAGGTAAAGCCAGAAGCTGCTGCTCTGCCTCCTGAGATGCATGCTGGGAAACAGGGAGAGGCGGAGCAAACACCAGGAACAGTTTGTGGAGCACTAGGAGCTGTTGCAACCTTTAAACACATCAGATGAGACAAAAAGCCTTGTGAAAATTAGAGAAGGGTAACACTGCCTCCTACAGGCAGAATCTGAAAACACACTTAACGTAATCAGCCCCTCCAGGGTTTCATCGTGTTTTTGTGATGCTGGTTTAGAAATATTTGCAAGAAATTTAGTGATTTTTTTTACTCAATACATTTTTATTAAATATTTCTATTTTTGTTCCTCACCAATTGTGGATGAGGAACAAAAGTCAGGTTGAGATAGAAATACTGCCACCTGCAGGTGGGAGTTAGTATCATTTTTGCTGAAAATTTGCAATATACTCACAAATACGCATTAACCCAAAAACCAACGTGGATTTAATCAGTTGTTGGCAGACCTGATTAAAGAAGTAGATTCTGACTCGGTTTAGTTTAACATTGTTGGTGTTTCCAAACAGGAAGTCCGTTCACTGTTAAAATATTTGGCGAAGGCCGCGTGAAGGAAAGCATCACCAGGAAGCGGCAGGCCCCCTCCATCGCCACCGTGGGCAGCACCTGTGACCTCAACCTGAAAATACCAGGTAGAGTTTGTCTTCATCTTCTGCTCCACTCCTCTTCCTCTGTCCTTCCTGCCTCCTGCTTCCTCACCTTCATCTCCTTCTTGCTCCTGTCCTCCTCCTTCCTGCCTGCCGGCTGCAGGAAACTGGTTTCAGATGGTTTCCGCTCAGGAGCGTCTGACCCGGACCTTCACTCGCAGCAGCCACACCTACACCCGCACCGAGCGCACCGAGATCAGCAAGACCCGAGCCGGAGAGACCAAGCGGGAGGTCCGGGTGGAGGAGAGCACGCAGGTCGGAGGAGATCCCTTCAGGGATGTGTTTGGAGATTTTCTGGGCCGAGACGGTCTGAGCGGGTTTGGCGGGATGCCGGCCGGAAGCCGCCTGCCGCTGCAGGATGGTGTGTGTCCCTGAAGCTCTTCCTGCTGCTGCTTGGCTTCTGTCTTTAACCACAAACTGCTCTCAGGTTCCCCTCCAACCGCACATGAAGTCCCATCGGTGCTGCAATACACAGTGTGAACAGATGGGGGCAGTATTTTGTTCCTGTTTGACAGTAGAAGCACATCCACGCCTTCCTAAAACAAAGATCTGTGATTTTATTGTTTTATTTGTGTCTAATGAACCCTTTAACAAAAAAGAATTGGTGACTTTTCTGTTTTGCATAAATCCTTTTGGGTAAAGTAAAACAAAAGACTCAGTCCATTATTTTAGGAAGGTGAGATATGAAACTTTGTGTAAAGTTGTTAATATTTTTGTCCCATTAATAAAATTTCTATAAATTAATAACGTTTCTAATTCAGCCTCAACCTGGTAGAGTAAATATTAGTTGTTTTAGTTTTACTCATTAACAGCTGTATGTAACTATATTTACTTGTATTTTATTTCTACATGAGAAAAATAAAGCAGTGGTGCAAAAACATAATCAATATGTAAAATAAGAATCAAAGAGGACCGCCAGTCTAAACACAGCTGAAGAAGAAATGAGTTATTTAGGTTTCGCTTCACTCAGCACAGCTGATGACCTGCGATGTCTTTGTCCTCCCGTCTGTCCCCCGTCTGTCCCCCGTCTGTCCCCGTCCTGCTGCGTCCCTCAGGTGAGGCAGCGAACCAGGAGATGACGGCTCAGGTGACGAGTCCCGGCGGGAAGACGGAGGACGCAGAGATCATCAAGGGAGAGGACAGCACCTACAGCGTCCGCTTCATCCCTCAGGAGATGGGCCCTCACGTTGTCAGTGTGAAGTACCGGGGCCAGCACGTCCCTGGGAGCCCCTTCCAGTTCACTGTGGGGCCCCTGGGGGAGGGAGGGGCCCACAAGGTCCGAGCTGGAGGAACCGGACTGGACCGCGGCGTGGCAGGACTACCCGGTAGGCTTTAACCTTCGTTGGTGTAAAATGTGGATTTTTATTAATTTACACCATAAACAACAAAACGTTTGTACCATCGACGGTTCTACTTCTACATATTTACTGGAAGCAAAACATTTCTGTACCAAATATTAAGTTTCATTTTTCTGGTGTATCAAATACTTATTTCACACAATAAAATGGAAATTAATTATTTAAAAATCATACATTGTATTTTTCTGGATTTTTGTTTTAGATTCCATCACTCACAGTTGAAGAGTACCTATGATAAAAACTACAGTCTTCAAGCTTTGCAAGTGGGAAAACCTGAAAAATCAACCGTGTATCAAATACTTGTTCTCCCCTCTGTAATACAGAATGTACATTTAAGAACTTGGAGGATTATTTTCTGGTTTCTTTATATCCTACAGGAGGCTTAGCACTCTGAGGTTCCCCGAAATTCATTTCAGTTCTGCAGTGCTTTAGCGTTAGCTTAAGCTAAATTTCATATTGGTAGTTATATAACACGGTAACATTAGCAGAACGAGTGTTTCTGATTAGGAAAACCTGCTGAGCCCGGCGGTCGCTCCGCCGTGTTTTTGTATTAAAAGATGTTAAGTTGACAGGAAGTGTAAAAATATTACTGGGTAATTATATGTTACTGGAAAACATGGCCAGTGAAATGATATTTAAACCCAAAACTAATCTTAAAAACAACAAATCAAAAAATACAATTAAATGAATATCAATCATTTGCATTTCTGTTTCATCCAAATGAAGTCAGCGGCTCCATGAGGCCCCCAGGGCTCTCGGGTCCCGGGCCCCTGGGCCCCCAGGAGCAGCGTGTTGAGATGTAAAAACCCCACATAATTGTTTGTTCACAGAGATAAATCATTCTCATCGCTCCCTCAACCCACTTCTGACTACACAAGTTATTAATGTGGTTCACATAGAGCTGTGCAACCAGAGATAACACTGACCTCTGACCTCGATGTGGAGTTTGCCAAAGAAAAATAATTCCACGCAGGGGGTTGATGTAAATATCCATACAGGTCAGCCTGTCCGGTTTGAGTGAAAGGAGGCGCGACCCCGCGCTGACCTTCAGAGATCAGCGCAGGAGGCGCCAGCTGTGTGATTGGTCCGCCCCTCCGGCTTTGAAATATACTCTTATCTTTTAGAAATAAATTTGCTCCCCCAGTGAAACACTGAGAACAGAGACCTTTTCAATCCAGATTAAATTACTGAAATTATTATTTTTTGTTTTGCTCATTAATTTTTCTAAAAACAAAAACAAGCAACACTTTGCCTGGTGAGGGGGTCTAGTGAAGCAAGGCGGGCCGCCAGGCTTATAACACACTGGAGGAAATTCTGATTAGTGTTTCTGAATTAGCATTAGCACACCTAACTTTGTAGCTAGCACCTCAGCCTTCAGTGCTCTGCAGCTTCCTGAAAGGTAGCATCCAAGAAGTTCTGCACCCAAACCATGAGAAAGTCCCGTTTCGGCTCTAGGAAGCTGCGGCTGTACCGTGACGGAGAACTTGTGTTTTTTCTGCAGCTGAGTTCAGCATCTGGACCAGAGAAGCTGGAGCTGGCGGTCTGTCGATTGCTGTGGAAGGACCCAGCAAAGCTGAGATCACCTTTGAAGATCGAAAGGACGGATCCTGCGGCGTCTCCTATGTGGTGCAGGAGCCCGGTAAGAATGGAGCAAACCTCAGGTCAGATTTATGAACTTCAGGCTGATTCTGCAGCATGTCACAGCCTACTGGGTATCGCCTTGGGGAGATTAGAACATGTTGGATGGTAGGAACATCTAGAGAGACTAGATTCCTCAGGATCACCACCAGAAGTTCAGGATCCTTCTATTTGGAACCTGCAGGTGATTATGAGGTTTCCATCAAGTTCAATGACGAACACATCCCGGATTCTCCGTTTATCGTCCCTGTGGCGAGCCTGTCTGACGACGCCCGCCACCTCACCATTACCAGCCTGCAGGTGAGAACATCTTCTAATCAGATGGAGGAGAAACATGTTGTCTGTACCGACACATTGCTCCTCTGTTCGTCCAGGAGATGGGGCTGAAGGTGGGTCAGGAGGCCTCCTTCGCCGTGCAACTGAATGGAGCCAGAGGCCTCGTAGACGCCAAGATCCACACTCCATCAGGGGCCATGGAGGAGTGCTACATCACTGAGTTGGACAGCGGTAAGAGCCAAACTGTCCGACATGGAGAGTCATAGGAGCTGGAGGGACGATGCTGTCAATTCAACATCATATGTGCTCAGTTTAGGACTGGAAGAAGGTAAAGATATCTTCTCCAAATAACGATCTAATTAAAGGCAGCTACCCCCTGATAGTCCTGTAGACCCGGTTTGATTGGAACCAAAACATCAACATTTGTTCCATTTCCAGCTGCTGTGGTTCTCTGAGTCTTACCAACTAAACCCTCTGAGCAACCTGTTCCCCTCCTGGCCTGTGGGGGCGCTGCACCAACAACCACTGAAGGAAACCACACAAAAACCTCTGAAGACACTGAGAGCAACTTCCTTCTTCACCAGATGGAAACAAGATGGAGGCGTCAGATTTTAGTGTTGGAGGATTTCTCTTTAGTCTTTGGCTGAAGACCAGGAGACATTTCTGCTGCTAGCGCTAGGCTAACATGTTAGCTTTGGTTGGATTTACCTAGAATGCCCTGCGGTGTAGTCCACTTCCTGCGTTTGGAGCGGTTTCTGTTCCGCCTGGCATTCAACTGAACCCAGACAGGTTTGAAGGACCAGAGGTCAGAGGTCAATTAGTGTTCACACCTCACTAGCCAAACCGGACTTTGACTGGACAGACTGACTGGAGTTGAACTGAAGGCAACTGAACTGGGCCAGTTTTACTGCAGCCTTATTGAGAAGGTTGTTTTTCTTCTAGATTATTTTAGAAGTGACTTTTAACCAGTACAGACTGGAGAACTTCAGGGATTACGTCTCACCTCTTCACATTTCACAATGTCTTCCTGAGCTGAACATGTATTTGTGGCTCTGAGACGGCTCCAGAGCAAGAGAACCGTTCTGTTAAGGTTCTGTTTCTGTGTTCAGCAGATCGGCACGCCATCAGGTTCATCCCCAAGGAGAACGGTGTTCACTCCATAGACATTCGCTTCAATGGCAGCCACGTTCCCGGCAGTCCCTTCAAGATCCGAGTGGGAGAACCGGGACAGGTTGGGGATCCAGGCCTTGTGTCTGCCTTTGGTCCAGGACTGGAAGGAGGAACCACAGGTACACACCGTATGATTATACTCATGTCTATAAACATCAGCAGACTTTAAAACTGGTGTTTGTCCAGGTGTAGCATCAGAGTTCATGGTGAACACCTGCAATGCTGGTGCTGGAGCGCTCTCTGTGACCATCGATGGACCATCAAAGGTGAAGATGGACTGTCAGGAGGGACCCGAGGGCTACAAGGTGTTCTACACCCCCATGGCTCCAGGGAGCTACTTGATCTCCATCAAGTATGGGGGACCCCAGCACATTGTGGGCAGCCCGTTCAAAGCCAAAGTGTCAGGTGGGTCAGCAGTCCTCTGAGGTCAGTTTGTGGTGATCTGAAGGTTTCTGCAGTTTCCCTTTGGGAAAAACCCAGTTAGAGCATGACTCCCTGATATTCCCTGAACAAAGCCGTCTTTGTGCTCCTGTTCTCTGGAAGCCCGATGTTTCCCTGCTAAAGATAGCGCCGTTCCTCGAAGCAGCTTCATTTCAAACTAAAAAAACAAGATCTGATTTATATGTTACTGCTACAGTATTTCCACCAGGAAACGGCATCTGAAGAAGCTGAAAGAAACAACCAGTGTGTCGCCATATGTTTAAGATTCATCCAGACCAGAAAGATCCAGTTGGACATCAACTATCCAACTGAGAGCATTGGATGTTCTGGAGACCAGCTGCTTGGCTTTACTGAGCTGAAATAATCCCGACTCCTGATCAGAAAACCAGCAAATTGGTTCCAGCACTGCACCAGAGCTTTTCTGGCTCCAGAATATCAATGGTCCCAAACCTTTGGCTAAAACGTAAATTCACCTGCCAATAACCGGACCACCAAAATAAAGCTGGCTCTTCTGAAGCTCTTGATAAACTCCAGCCTTTGAATCAATTCTTCCCTTCCCTTTGTTATAAATTCTTTTTCTTGTTCTTGAACATTTCGTCTTCAAACACAGGATGAGCCGTTTTAAAGCCGACGTTCATAGTGACGTTACAGCAGCGATACATCAGCGTTGAAGGATTCAGTCGCTCACCAAGATCCATTTTTTTATTTTGATAGTCCACTTCCACTTATCGGCAAGCGAGTTTGAAAATCGGCTAAACATTTAGCTGGGACGAGTCTCTGAGACTCTGAGGTAGGGTTAGGGTTTCAGGTTGTAAATTAAATATTTAGCTAGATTAGAACCAACTAAATATTCAGTTCTGTAGATCCAGAACTAGAAGAACTCTAGATGCTTGAACGTACCTGAGGTTCTTTGCTCAGATGCTTCCTGCTGTGCTGCAATGGATGAACTGGGATCAGATGAGCTGGGTTGTCAGATTAGTGTCAGATCAGTCGGTCCGCTAGCCGACCGTTGACGTCGTCGGCCTCGTCAGAGGAAGATGGATCAGGACTTTGGGAACCATTGACTCCAGAACCTCTTTTACCTGGAAAGATGGTTGTACCACAGATAGAAATGTTCTGCAACATGCCTGATCGCCCTGGCTCCATATGGATCTCCTGATGGGTCCCACCATGACGAGGTTTCCTTCTAGTTTGAAGATTTTTCCATCCATCAGATCTGATTCAGTTCCTCTACAGCAGGAGATCTCCCTTCTCCTTTAGAGTCAAATGTTCTCATCTTCCTGCAGGACCTCGCCTGTCCGGAGGTCACAATCTCCACGAGACGTCGTCTGTTCTCGTAGAAACCGTCACTAAGACGTCAGCGACGAGCGGGGCCTTTGCTTCTTTCCCCAAGTTCTCTTCTGACGCCAGTAAAGTCATCTCCCGCGGTGCTGGCCTCTCCAAAGCCTTCATTGGTCAGAAGAACACGTTCACAGTGGATTGCAGCAAAGCAGGTGAGAACCGAGGCGAAGTAGGTGGTTTCCTGACGCTGCTGGACGTCTCTGATGGCGTTATGTTCTGCAGGTACCAACATGCTGATGGTCGGGGTCCACGGTCCGAAGACGCCCTGCGAGGAGGTCTATGTCAAGCACATGGGCAACAGGATGTACAACGTGACGTACACAGTGAAGGAGCAGGGAAGCTACATCCTCATCGTCAAGTGGGGGGACGAGAACATCCCAGGAAGTCCTTTCCATGTCATCGTCCCTTAGAGACTCTGCTACATCTCATTCTGCACCAGCTCTGAAAACTTTCCACTCCCTGGATTTTCTCATGTTTGTCCTCCTGCAGCAAATGTAAACTTTTTATATCAGCTTACCATATGCAATTTGTTGCAATGTGGTGCCTTGTATCCTGACTCTTGCTCCTCTGGAGAACTCGACCTGAACTGCTTCAGCTGCTGACCAGACTATCCAGGATGTGAAATGTCTCATCTTTGCTGACTGCAGCAGGACTCTTCATCATCAGGTCCATCTCTGCCACAGCCCAGCAGAGGTGATCCTGATGTGTCTGATGAACAACCAAAGCTCAGACCTTCTTCTCTAGGAAACATCCTTCAGGAACCCGCCTGGTTCCTTCAAATGAAGCTGAGAGTTTACTCTTGTTGTTATACTTTGCAGAAGTCAGGACTCAGCCTAGAAGAAGGTCCAGCTCTGTCCAGGTTGTTTCAGTTTAAAACGTAATGTCCATGCTGCAATTCGATCTGGAAGGACTTGGCTTTAAGATTGGAACCGGAGGAGGAACTGGCTCTGACGCTTTCAGCAGCAGACGCTTGTTTATTTTGGATCTGTCTGGAGACGTCCAGATGTTTGGGTTCTGCTGATGCATCAAACTGTGCTGTGACTTTTTATTTATTCTCTCTTTGAAATGGTCTTACTGGTGAAAGGAGCTGGGTCTGACCCGTCACCCAGTTGCCTTTGAGTTTTAACACAGTAGTGGAGTGACATTTTGTAGTTTTGTATGAGTGAATTGTGCAGGCATAATAAACTTCCTCTGCAACGTCCATGTCAGTGGTGCTCCACTCTTTCTGCTTCTTGCTGTTTCTCCTTCAAGAATCACCAAACTTTTCCCTTTGTTGACAGGAGAAGAAAAACGGTTACCTCCAAAGAAAACCTACAGGTGGCAAAATACCATTTTTCTCGCTAGCCTTGAGCTACAACTCTGGTTCGGTTCAAATGTTTTTCCCGCTAGCTCTAGTGGGAAAAACATTTGAACCGAACCAGAGTTGTTCTTGTGCAGGGGTCTCAAACTCCAGTCCTCGAGGGCCGCAGTCCTGCAACTTTAAGATGTGCCTCTGCTGCACCACACCTGAATAGAATAATTAAGGCTCTGGAGAACTGATCTACACAAGGTGGAGGTAATTAAATCATTTCATTCCAGTGTTTTGTACCTGTGGTACATCTAAAAACTGCAGGACTGCGGCCCTCGAGGCCTGGAGTTTGAGACCCCTGTTCTTGTGTAATCAAACAAAATCCAATTGAGATCAACTCCAGTCATGTCGTAGTTGGTTCCGACCAGCAAGGGGCAGCAGAGACTCGGCGATCTGTCTGAAGACTGTTTAAGGACCAACCGACCCAGATAATTCAAAAAGAATTGTTCAGTTTCTGCTTGGAGAGAATCAGAGACTCGCTGAACGATTCAGTTGGAAGAAGATCTGGATAATTTCCAGCTTCACTTCATTTACTGATAAAAAGAAAAACAGAAGAATGAGAAGGACAACGGGAATTCTTTGTGGAATGACTTCACTGGTATTTGCTCTATAATGTGGGGGCCATTAGAAATGTCCTCGCAGCGTTTAGGGACCCAGCAGGTAACCATATCCGTCCAGGTCCCCATAGACACAAAAACAGGTGTGTGTGTGTGTGTGTGTGTGTGTGTGTGTGTGTGTGTGTGTGTGTGTGTGTGTGTGTGTGTGTGTGTGTGTGTGTGTGTGTGTGTGTGTGTGTGTGTGTGTGTGTGTGTGTGTGTGTGTGTGTTTGTTCGTTTATTTGTTTGTTTCTAATACCCTGTGGGGACCATTTTCCAGACATATACTACGTTGTGGGGACCAACTGCTCCTTTTGGGGACCGAAGCCTGGGGCCCACAAGGGGAATCGCCCACAAAGATAGCTCCGCAAACGTGTGTGTGATTTTTCTGTTTTTGTGAGGCCCGGTTCGGTTCCGGTTCTTTAACTGAAGACATTTCTTCATCTTGAGGACAGTGTCCATCAAGGTGCCCTGCGGACCGGGCCGGGCCAGAAACCCGGGCCGGTCTGGTCTGGTCCTCACAGAGACGGAAGGCTCGAACTAATCGGTCCACCTTAAACGTGCGCGTGTGGGCGTCACGTGACCGTGTTCCTGGAAAGTTCCTGGAAACCTGCAGTGTTGTTGTTTATGGAGCTCCGGACCGCCGCGCCGCTCCACTCGGAACCAGGACCACGGACTCTGGGGTCGGTGGTTCGGCTGCTAGGAGCTGCGTGACGGACCACCGGTTCTGATCCATCGATAGCCCCTCGTGGGTCGGCTGCAGCCGCCATTAATAGTTCTAGAGCCGGAGTAGGTTCGGAAGCGTCCGGACCCAGTCAGCAGGTGTGGAACCGGTTCCGCTGGATCAGAACTTCCCCGGCAGGTGGGTTCAGTTTGGGCACCAGGTGGTACCAGGAGGGTGGTTCTACGGGTAAGCAGAACCGCTCAGGAAGAACAGGACCGTCCCGCAGAACTCCATTTAAATTTCCTGTCATTTAAATGTAACTCGATGGTCCGAGGCTTCTGGGGCGGAACCAGCACAGACAGCAGATGGTCCTGTTCGGGTTCGGTCCAATCTTAGATTCTGCTGTTTAAAACCGAACCAGAATAGAACCGAACCGCTGCCAGGAGGAAGAACGTTACTCTGATGTTTCCCTTTCTGCGGTTTTAAAGCTGCTGCAGTTCTGGGCAACTTTAAGGAAGATTTAGTTCCTAAAGGTTTGTTCATATATTTTTGTTTTTTTTCTCCTCTGCTTTTTAATCTGAGTTTTACTCTGCAGGCAGGAGAATCACCTCCTGGTTTCCAGTGGGAACCAGTTTTCCTTTCCAGTTTGTTTTCCCAGTCAGGACAAAGAGAAGAAAAACTCCAAGCAGCTTCAGGTTTTCCACAGGAAACAAAGAGAACGAGTCTCACCTTACAGGCGCAGGTTAACGCTAACTGGTTACCAGGTTAACGCTAACTGGTTACCAGGTTAACGCTAACTGGTTACCAGGTTAATGCTAACTGGGTTTACTGGGTTAACGCTGAAGGTTTCACTCCACTTCCAGGAGGAAACTGTCATGTTTTTAGGAATTCTTTCTTGGGAAGCTTTTCTAGAAGGATCCAGATCTTCCTCCTGTCAGAGGAACTTCATGTTTATTTCAGGTCCAGGTCAAAGGTCGCTGGGAGGGTTTGGGTTGATCCCTGCAGTTTGTTGGCTCTTTTCTCCAGAGGCAGAGCAGGAAGACCAGGAAGTCCTGACTGAGGCACGGAGCTCGGTTTAAACGGTTCTGTTCCCGTCCACGTTTCAGGTGTTTCCCTTCTGCCACACCTGGATCCACTCTGTGGTGATCAACAGCCTGCAGTGCTGACGGCTGCAGACGAGGTCATGCAGTCATTTGGATCAGCTGTTCATCTAAAACATGCAGAGCAGGACCGGAGCTGAGAAGCTCTGGGTTAGCGGGTCCGATTGAAGCTCCGCTACATGATGTTAGAATCTGCTGATCTAATATTACTCTCAGGGTTCATGTGATCAAGAGCGGAAACTCTGGGAATCTGACCAAATTCATGTGTTCATCTGCAGCTTCTTCTGGCTAAAAAAACCCCCCAAACATCAAAAGTCTGAATGCAACGCTAAAAGAACGAGGCTTCCTGTTTGTGTTTGTTGGAAAAACTCCTGCGGAACACAAGGAATCTGTCGGGATCCTGAGTCGGGATCTCTGCTGCCGGAAGCCGTGGTTGTCCTACAGAACCACGTCTCAGCAGAGATTGCTGCCTCACTCAGGTGTTTTCCTCAGCAGGTGAGCTGCGTCAGGCTGCAGGAATGTCAGATAAGAAACCAGATAAAGAGACTTTCTAGAAACGGAGCAAACAGATCCGTCCTGCAGATTCCTGGGATCCGGATTATTAGGTCCTGCTCAGGTCCAAAGTCTAATAATGTTAATAAGGGATATTATTCCTCTGTTCTGTTCCATATCTATCGTCCCCCAGATTCACCAAACTAACTGTGCTGTGATCTGGTCCAGGACTGGATCAGAACCAGAACCAAGATCTGAACATTTTGGATCATTGGGTTCTGGGTTGAAGCTCCAGAACCAGAACTTTTCCAGATGTTCCTCCTTGTTTCAGTTAATAGATCCAGATTTTTCCAGGCTGATCCAGGATCAGTTTTCCAAAAAGATTGGATTCCATGACTGGAAGTGGAACTTCAGGGAATCTGGAGTTTGTTGTGCAGGATTCCAACCAGATGATCTGGAAATGAGCCAAACATGAATCTGTTTAAAAATAAATAATATGTAGTTATTCATTATTAGTGCAGCAGCTGATGCACAACCTGCAGACCAGCAACTAACTAATAACTAATAACTAACCCAACTGACCCAGGCTGTTACTGAGCAGACTGAACCAGTGGTACCAAACTGAACCAGTGGTACCAAACTGAACCCGATGGCACCAAACTGAACCCGATGGCACCAAACTGAACCAGTGGTACCAAACTGAACCAGTGGTACCAAACTGAACCCAATGGCACCAAACTGAACCAGTGGTACCAAACTGAACCCGATGGCACCAAACTGACCCACTGGCACCAAACTGAACCAGTGGTACCAAACTGAACCCGATGGCACCAAACTGAACCCGATGGCACCAAACTGAACCCGATGGCACCAAACTGACCCACTGGCACCAAACTGAACCAGTGGTACCAAACTGAACCCGATGGCACCAAACTGAACCAGTGGTACCAAACTGAACCAGTGGTACCAAACTGAACCCGATGGCACCAAACTGAACCAGTGGTACCAAACTGAACCCGATGGCACCAAACTGAACCAGTGGTACCAAACTGAACCCGATGGCACCAAACTGACCCACTGGCACCAAACTGAACCAGTGGTACCAAACTGAACCCGATGGCACCAAACTGAACCCGATGGCACCAAACTGAACCCGATGGCACCAAACTGACCCACTGGCACCAAACTGAACCAGTGGTACCAAACTGAACCCGATGGCACCAAACTGACCCACTGGCACCAAACTGAACCAGTGGTACCAATCTGAACCAGTGGTACCAAACTGACCCACTGGCACCAAACTGAACCAGTGGGACCTGTGGTCACCTCAGCAGGAAATGGAGGAAGCAGGAATTAAACCCACAATCTTCTAATTTGAAGATGACTGTTACCTACAGAGCTATGGAGGGATAAAAATGCCAAAATTAAATAAATACATAATTTATTCATTAATTAAATAGCAGAAAATTAATATTTAATTAAACGTGGGCGGAGCTATGGCTGACCTGTCAAACTCTGTGATGGTACCTAGTGGAAAGTTTTAGAAACTGACCTCCAGTTAGCGACTCAGATGAAACATTAAAAACAGAATTAATCAAGAAAATGTCTGAATGTGATAAATGGATCAAAGTTCTGATTCTGTTCAGATGTCCTAGCTGCAGCCCAGAGAAAATACATTTTTAATCTGAGTGTTCCCAGAGTCCTGATGGCGCCAAATCCATCTGTTTCTGTCTTCTTGTGCAGCCGCTCACATCCCACCAACCTTTCCAGGTTTCCCGGCGGTTTTCCGAGTTGCAGGCTGAAGTTGGATCTGTCCGATGACCTGCCAGTCCTCCGAATCCCAGGAAGCCATTGAGGACGCCAGAGGAGCCGACGACGGCGCTGGGACCGAGGAGTCGGACGAGAGCCGCATCGCCTCGGCCCTGAAGGAGCTCAGGAAGACAGGTGGGAGGAAAAACTTCCTGCTCCGCTCAGGAATGTTTCCGACCTGGAATAAACTCCAGATGTTCTGCATGTGGTTTAGCGTTAGCATCTGCTATTTTTTGTTTATTTATTTATTTTTTTTTAAGGTTTTGTTGGCTCTAGTGGCCTTTATTTGAAAGTAGTTTGACAGGAAACAGGGTAATCATAGAGGGGGAAGACATGCAGCAAATGTTGCCAGGCTGGGAATCGAACCTGCGACCACCGCCATGAGGATTAAGGCCTCAATACGTGGGTCATGCTTTGTCCCTGTGCCACCACATCACCCCAGCATCTGCTAATTTTTAATGTTGTGCAGTTTAGTGTTAGCTTTTGCTAAATGATTCATGTGTTTAGTGATTTAGCGTTAGCTTCTGCTAATATTTGTATGCTTACTATTAGCACTTTCTAGTTTTTTAGTGCGTAATGGCTTAGTGGTCGCTTCTGTTAACTGTTTATATTTAGTTTGTTAGTGTTAGCTTCTGCTACTTTTTCATGTGTTTAGCGATTTAGCTTTGCATTGCTACGCTTCTTGTTTAGCAAAATGGTAATTAGCATACTAAACTTTTTGATTAGCTGTGGCTATTAATTGCAGCTAATTTTGGTGCAGACATATATTGTGCATTAAAACCGTGGTGGCCATTTTGAAAATGTCCACCATAGAAGAAGAAAATATAAAAACAGATTTTTATAGTTTGAAGTACACTGGCTACAACTAGACAAATTGGTCTTGTTAGTGATTTCAGTGTAAATTCTGCTGGTTCTGGCCCTGTTTGGGTCCAGAAAAGTTCTGTGGAGGTGCTGCTGACCCAGACTGAGTGTTGGTGCCGGTCCGGGCGGTTCTGAAGCCGCTGACCGTCCGTGTGGTGGTTTTAATGAATTGGAGGTGCTAAATGTTCTGCTGGTTCTGATTGGGCCAGGTTGGTACTGGGGCGGCCTGACGGCAAACGAGGCCAAAGAGATCCTGCAGGACTCGTTGGAGGGCAGCTTCCTGCTGCGGGACAGCTCCCAGAGGGACTTCCTGTTCACCATCTCCGCCATGACGTCCGCCGGCCCCACCAACCTGCGCATTGAGTTTCGGCACGGGAAGTTCAAACTGGACTCCGTGGTTCTGGTGAAGCCCAAGCTGAAGCAGTTTGACAGCGTGGTCCACCTGGTGGAGCACTACGTCCAGCTGTCCCGGACCGGTGGCCGCGCTACGCCAGCGCCACCGGGCGCCAACGGCACCGTGCAGCTGCTCCTCACCAGGCCCGTGTACGCCGCCGTCCCGTCGCTGCAGCACCTGTGTCGGATCGGCATCAACCGGTCGGCCCGGCGGGTCCAGGACCTGCCCATCCCCAACCGGCTGAAGGAATACCTGACGGACTACGCCTACAACGTCTAGAGGTCGTACCATCTGAGTCCAACGGCGTCCGGACCGGCCGTGTGTCTCTGCACGGAGCCGGGAACCGGTCTGGTTTCTTCTCCCATCTCCATGGTAACGGGAAGCAGAATTCCTCGGATTTTTCTGGAGATTCCTGAACAGGTTTCCAGATTCCTGACTTCAGGAAGACGGACGGACGGACGGATCGGCCGTTTCACCTGAAACCTAAAGAGAAGCAGGTTGGTGACGGGTCAGAGCAGCAGAACCGCCCAGAACCGCCTGCTCAGGTTGTTGAGAATATTTATTGCTGTTCCTCTGATGTTCTGGAGAAATGTTCCTGATCGGTACCAGGCCCGGTTCTGGTGGAGCCCAGAGTATCGTCTCTGTCTCCTACAGAGCCACGGCTCAGCAAACTGGGTCTCAGCAGAACCAAACGGCTGCTTTGGTTCTGCTCACAGCTTGATTTCCTGTAAAAATGCTTCTGGAAGCTGATTGGCTGCAGCTCTGATTACATGATTAAAGGCTTGTTTCACTTCCTGTTTCCCAGAATTCCTTCAGTACAGCTCAGGATCACACCAGAACCAGAACCCGAACCCGAACCAGACTGAAAAATATTCTCAGACTTTAAGTGGTTATTTTTCAGGTGTGTTACCATAGTAACCAGTTCATCTAATTTTCAATTTTCTTGTTTTTGTTTTTCTTTGTGCAAATTTTTTTCCATCAAATTTCCATTTGTAGACATTAAAATTAGTGAGAATATTTTTGATATTTCCTTCAGATTTTCTGATTGAAATTCACGGGATTTCTGAACCAGAGATGGTTCTGTTTGGTTCTGTTCGGTCCAGTTCTAATAAAAACCAAAGCAGAACATTAAAGTGAGGGAAGCTGGAAGTGTGTGGGTATTTTTCCTGAAGCCGGTCCCACCGGATCCCTGGAAGCGGGCAGAACTTTGTGAACTCCGTCCAGAACCGAGCGGCCTGGTAAACAGCAGGAACGGAGCGCTCTGATTGGCCGACAGCCGGCCGTGACTCTGTTTGGCTCTCATTGACGTAAACTATCGTGTCGATGGTGACGAGCGTCGGAGAGGTTGCTTTGACCCCTTCAGGCTTCAGTAGACTTTGAACTTGTAGTACTGCGGAGCTGTGAGCCAATCAGATTACAGGAAAATATCAACCATTGAGCTGTTGTCTGTTCCTACTTGACCTCTGACCTGCTGGTGGATTTTACATCCTGTTTTCTAAAGAAACAATTTAATTTGAGTTTCATCTGAAAGGCAGCAGACAAAAACTCTCATGTTTAGAAAAGAGTTGGAAATCAAAACCTGCATCCGCTAAATTATTGAGCTTTCAGAAAGTTATTAGAAATCAGTGATAAATGAAAACAGTTTGATAAACGTGGCGCGTCATGAAGGGTTGGAGATGTTAATGATTCAGGTTTTTTCCATCAGAAGTTTTCAACTAAAGCAGGAAGATGAAGTTGGAGTGACTTCCTGTCGCTTGCTATCTGTGTTTTTTTTTTTTATTACTTTAATTTTTAAAGTGTGCAGATTTAAAAAATGATAAATGATTGACTGAATGGAGCTGAGTTGTTTCAGAGTTCCTTATAAAATAATCTGTGCTTTTAAAAATTCGACAATTTGCTGACGCCATACCTGGAGAAGAGAAGGGGCCAGGATCCAGCCCTGAGGAACACCAAACCATAAAACATCCTGGAGCTTATTCGAGATCTGAGCCGGTCCAGAGCACCTCCGGGCTCAAGGTTCAGTTTGGTCGGGATCAGGATGGTTGTCATGGTGACACAGCTAAATCAACTCTGTTCAGGAATATTTATTATATAATATATATTATATAATATTATCTTTGTCCCATGATCACATGATTAAACAGATGAAATATTAAAAGCTGGGATAGATTAGGATGATTTGACAACTTTGATAAACGACTAACAATCTTTCAGACAAATGTTCATTGATTCAGAAAAAAAACTAAAAGTGGTTATTTACGATAAAGTTTAGTTAAACCAAAGAGCAGAGGGATGTTTTGATTTTGAATATCAGTTTTTTTGTTTTTTTTTTGGTTTTTTTGTTAAGTTTGTTTTTTAATAAAGAGCTGGTCTTTCCTGATTGGCCCTCACCTGTCTTGTTTAAGCCCCTCCCACTTCTTGGTTCAAATTGGATAAAAGCGAGTCTCCGCCTCTGGAAACAAGGTGAAATTTTCAAGATTTTACAGTTAAATTTAAATGTCTGCTTGAGATTTTTTTCTTCAGATAAGTATAGAATAAACGTTTTTTTTTTTGTAATTCAAATTTTTATTGATTTTCTGAATATTATCTCACATAAAACACAAATACAAAACAAAAAAGGCTGGTGCACCCACCCCCCACCCCCCAATACCCAGGGTACAGTCATATATTATATGTATGTTACAGTGTCAATTCAAAAACATTCAGTAGTTGAGAGAAAGGTAATTGTCCGGGAAAATCAGACTTCATCCAGATACATTACTTGAAGCCATAGTTCTTTTCAATGAGTCCCAAAAGCTATCCCATTCCATGTTTTTGTTCCCATTCCATGTCCCTGTTCCCATCCATGTTGTTGTTCCCATCCATGTTGTTGAGCATGACTTCATAAGAAGCTGTATCCGTCATTGATTTAATCCACTCATTTAGCTCGGGACACTTTGTGGTCTTCCAATGTCTTAAGATGATCCTGCAGGCTGTCACCAGACCGACCATCACAACTGCAAAAGCTCCTTTTGGGGTGTTTGGCATTTGAGATCGGTCTCCCAGTAAACACAGTTCTGGAGTCTGAGGGATCTCTGAGCCAAGCCATGCACTCAGAGCCTCCAAGATTTTAATCCAAAATGGTGAAACCAGAGAGCAGTCCCAAAAACAATGCAAATATGTGCCCACTTCTTTCTTACATTTCCAACACCTATTGTTTGACATTATTTTCATTCTATGTAACCTGGTAGGTGTATGATAATATCTATGTAGCACCTTATACTGTATAAATATACTTCTGGCCTCTTTCACATATTTACCACTCTCTGACAGTACCCTCAACCATCCTTCTTTTGTATACTCTTTTCTCAAACATTTCTGTCATAGAAGTTTAATATTCGACGATTCACTACTCAGATTATAACTTAGCAGCTTATAAAATTGAGAGGCAGTGTGTCGCTCACGCGGCATCTTAATATAATTCAATATATCATTTTCTACAATCTTTTTAAATTTTGAGGTAACACAATGTCTCATCTGTAGATATTTCCAAAAATTTGCTTTACCTTCCAAATTAAATGTGTGAGTTCATTGAAGGACATGAATCGTCCATCTTTGTACAAATCACCAATGACTCATATGCCACGTGAATGCCACTGCCTCCAAAACACAGGTGTTTTACCAATACATATCTCAGGATTATTCCAGAGAGATGCATACTGCTCTACCTGATATGGGAGCTTTAACAGTTTGTGTACCTTTGACCAAACTTTACAAGAATGAACATAAACTGGTTTGTTGTGTCGATCTTTTGAGATAATTTGTGTTTAGGGTCAAACGGCAAACATATATCCCTTTCAATATGTAACCATTCCTGCCCATTCTCACCTTCCCAATGTTTAACTAATTTTGCCATTTCAAATGACAAGCAATAGAGCTTAAGATCTGGAAGTTCTAGGCCGCCCTTTTCCTTAGGAGCATATCATTTTTCTAATTTTATTCTCGCTCTTTTACCTTCCCACAAAAAATGTTTAATTAAATTTTCATACCTTTTAAAAATATCAAGTGGAATTGTAATAGGAAGCATCATAAGCACATAATTAAACTGAGGGGCGGTAATCATTTTTATAACATTAATCTTACCCCATAATGTTAGTTTTATCTTCCCCCACTTTTCAAAATTTGTTTTAATTTTTGAGAGCACCGGATCAAAATTTAGTGAAGGTAACGCTTCCAACTCCCTACTGAGCCTAATCCCAAGATACTTCATACCTTCAGGTACCCATTTGAATTTAAAATCTTTAACCATGTGTGAATTGCATAAAGAGGATAATGGCATGGCTTCAGATTTAGCCCAATTTATTGAGTACCCTGAAACCGTCGAATACATCTGCATAGTGTCCATCAGGTGCGGCATAGAATAAACTTTTTAATTAGAGTTCATTAACTTTTTATCCTACGGGAAAAAAATGGAAACATTCATCTGTCATGCAGAATGAGGTGTTGTTGGGTTCTATAGCGTTTTATTTATTCACCACATCTTCACCCCTCTGGAGCTACAGCGCCGCCTGCTGGAAGTTAAACTTTTACATGTTTGACTATTTTTATCAGCTTCTCTTCACCTGTTTTATAAATAGGAATATAGAAAAACTTAATCTTAAAAATGTGGCGCAGTCACAAACGCTATTTATTTTTTTAAGTTATTAAATATATTTAGTTCTTTATTCCTATGCATACCCTAGCTGAACTTTTAGCGCATTTCAATAGTTTAAGTAGTTTAAATATTCAAACAGTTTAAGTAGTTTTGATCGGCCACATTTTTTACCTCCCAAATGTCTTCATTTCAAAATTCAACTTTATTTCTTTATTTACTAAAATGATCCCTCCGCAGAAAGTAGGCCGTCTGAAACTTCCTGATTTTACTTCATATGTAAATTGTTTCTGTATTGAATGTAAGCCGATTTAGTCAATTCATACTATTCTACATTAATTTATAATAAACAATAAACTACGAACTTTTTTTTATTATCACACTGGTATTATTTATTTGAGGAACAGCCATTTTTCTAAGAGAGCTGGATAAACTTTGGTTCCGCTTTCTTGTTTCCAATCGAGCATAATATGCCGGACGGAGCTGTAGAAATTAGCCGTTTCCATTATGGAGACTGGTTTTGGTTCTGAATGAACCACTCAGTCGGTTCGGGTTAATGACCCGGTTCAACAGGTTCGGATGGAGCCGGAGCATAGGGCGGTCCTCCGGAAGTTCCGGGTGCAGCTGTCCGACCAGTTACTGGTCAGCGACACCATCATTCCGTTTCTGTACCAGGAGGGAGTTCTGACGGAGGCCCAGGTGGAGCAGGTGGAGAGTCAGCTAACCAACCGTCAGAAGAACCTGAAACTACTGGACCTCCTGCCGAACCGCGGCCCGCGGGCTTTCGGCGCCTTTCTGGAGGCTCTGCGGGACTTCAGCTGGATCCGAGACAGGTTGCTGCTGGAGCTGCAGAACTCAGCTGGAACCGGACCGCCAGAGCCGAACGTAGCCGGATCCGGGCATTCAGGTGGGAGTTAATGTGTTTTTGTTGTTGTTGTTTCTAACTTCAAACTCTCCAGGTTCTGTACCTGGTCCAATGTTCTATCAGTGTTACCTTGTCAGAGTTTCCAGATAGCTAAGTCTATCTGTCGGTGCTACGCGTCTAAAACTGCTACCGTCATGTTTACAAACAGAAACTAAACTATGTTAATGTAAATATATTGGATAACAATATTTGAGTGACGGGACTAAAGTGGGAGCTTAGGAGTTACGGTTAGCTTAGCATTGGAACAAGTTATATACATCCCGATTTTCCCTTTACGACAATCTTCCAGCATTCTGCAGTGTGTGGTGTGTTGGTGTGTGTTAGTGGTGGTGTGTTGAATATGGCCGATCTAAAATCAACCATATTCAACATTGTGTTGGCCAGATGATCGCAGCCTGTGGGGTTTTCCCTGACTGGGAGCGAAACGCAGCCTGTTGAATGTGACAGGTAGCCAATCAGAGCGCAGTGACGTAAGAACGGAGGGAATCCCAAACAGTAATACAGCAGCTGATATAAAATAAATTCAATAAAAATTACCGTAATATTTGATTAAATAAAACACATGAAACAAAACTTCCAAGGTAAAACGGATTTATAAGAAATCTGCTGAGTCAGCAGATTGTGACGTAGCATCGATGAGCCACAAGGTAGGACGGATTGATGGGTAGCACAGAGAAACGGAACACCTGTTCTGCCCGGAGCCGGCTTCATTGACTTTATGAAACTATGAATAATATCAGAATAAACACTTTAAAATCATCTAAAATCAAAACTAAATACATGATTTTTATCTGTTTATGGTTCTGATCAGACAGAAGATGAAGTTGATCTTTTAATGCAGGTTCAGTGGAGAAGTGGGGGGCCGCTCGCCCAGGGCTGCATTGGTTAAGGAGCCGCCCCTGGTTTCCAGCAGCCAATCAGAGCCTCTGCAGCAAGGCTTTGGCTCTAACATGGTCAAAGTTTTTGTTGGAAAATGTTTCCTTAGTTGGGGAAAAAAAATTAATGAGATTGGGACAGACGGTTCTGCTGGGCCTGGTTCTGGTCCATCTCCATGTGTCTCTTTAAAAATCCAACAGGAGGCAGAACCAAAGCTCTGAATGTTTTCTAAACTGGTTCTGAAGACAAAGAGCTCCAACTGGAAAAACGAGTTAATTTGTTCAGAAAAAGTTTCAACTTAATACTTTTTTTTTTTTTAAAAAACAACATTTATTTATTGATTTTAACAGGAGAACAACATACATATATACACTTACAAAAACTTAAACTAGACCAGACAAAAACCCAAAGGAGAAATACACAAAGTGGAGAAAAGAAAAGAAAAAAGGGTGGGGGTTACAGCAGACCCTCAATAGACTAACCTACATAAACATCAGTTTGCCTCACCATATGACCTTATAACCAATCCTCTTTCCATCCATCAAGTTGGATATCATTTTGACACAGCCAAGTGTAAAAGACAGACCAGACCACCCAAAATTTATCAATCTTATTCTTAGTAAAGTAACTGATTTTCTCAAGTGCAAAGTAGAAGGTCATTTGCGTGGTCCATTGTGAAATTCCACATAATGACTCTTTCTTCCAAGAGAGAGCAATGCAGCGTTTGGCTTCCAAAAAGGAGACATTAAGTAAGGATCTCAAGTTGTTTGGGATAACAAAGTCTTCAGGGTAAATATTCAAGATGCACATTTTAGGATTCAAAGGAACCTTTTTACCAATCATCTGACCTTCACAATCAATACATCCTTCCAAAACGCCAACACTCGAAGACACGCCCACAAGCAATGGAATAAAGAACCTTTTTGGGAAGAACATTTAATGCAAGTGTCAGGAATATTAGGGTTAAAATGATGCAATTTAACTGGAGTGATGTATTGCCTAGTCAGACATTTGTATTGTAATAATTTGTAATTTGTGTTAGCAGATTGTGTATGAATCGAAGTGCAGGCTTCTGACCACTCCTCACTCGACAAGTTCTCTCCCAAGTCTGCTTCCCATGCTTTTAGGATGTTGGCCGGAGATTCTTTACATTTGTCAACAAACAAGGAATAAATTAGAGACACTTGTCCTCTGTTATATAGGAACTTAATACATTTACTTTAATAACCTTAATTTGATTAATTGTGACACATGAACAGTTTTGTAAGTTGGATGGGCAGTAAAATTTTTCTGAAACTTTTTAAAAATTGAATTTAACATGAAATCATGATTTATTGCTGGTTTTCTAACTGTGTTTGTGATGTAAAGCTCTTTGACTTCCGTGTTGCTGAAATTTTCTGTAACAAACTGGACCGGGCTCCATGTTTCCCAGGAGGCGCTGCGGTTCCTGCCCGTTACCATGGCAACGCCTCCCAGATCCCAGCCTCGGTTCTGCAGAGGGTTCCTTCGGACCGGGAGCTGTCTCGGCTGGCGCAGAGACTCGGTGCAGAGTGGGAGGCGGTTCTGTTGGACCTGGGCGTGTCCACCGAAGCGGTGTACAGGTGCCGGTCCGACCACAGCCTGAACACCGGGGCGGCGGTTCTGGACGGCCTGGTTCTGTGGAGGCGGGCCGGTGGGAGGCGGGCCACGCTGGGGCGGCTTCTGCGCAGCCTGGAGGCCGCTGACCTCCACCCGTCAGTCCTGGAGGAGGCCGTGCTGGGATGAGACTGGACCGGGTTCTGCTGGCCCGAACTGGGCCGGTCCAGAACTCAGAGATGAACACTCTGCCCATAAACTGGAATTCCAATCAAAAAGTCTGGACTTTTTGATTCTAGAACCAGGAAAAGAACGGGTTCTGTTTTATCTGGAATCCAAAAGCGGATAAAAAAAAGACACTTAAAGTTTAATATCAATAAAAATTTTATCCTCAAAATTACGTTTATTATTTCAGTGATAAATGAACCATATCTGGAAGTTCCCCGTTGCTGGATTCATCCAGAGCAGAGTTCTGGATCCAGAGAACCGAGCTGCACCAGAACCTCCGCCGGTTCTGGAAGCTGCAGGGAAAAACCGTCAGGAGATTTTTCTTCCTCCTCGTGTTTTCTCTCATTTTTCCTAGTTGTTCCTGGAAGTCGACCCAGATTGGATTCTGGAAAACCCGCTGGACTCCTTCACGGAACCGGAGCTCTGTGACTAAAAACAGAGCAGCACGTGGACCGGAAGAACCTCCGCTTTCTGCAGGATTTAAGGTGGACTGGCGGTTCGGCTGAACCTTCTTCCGATCGGACCCGAAGAAAACAGCTGAAAACTTCATTTAAATCTGAATTTTCTGTAAATAATGAACATTCACTATGAAATCCAAATATCAGTTTGTGTGAATCAGAAAAATGTTTTTTAATTTGACATCTCAGAAAAAACGGAAATTATTTTCAGAATTTGGAGAGAATTTTCAGAAAATAAAAATAAAAATTTCAATGACAAACAAACCTACAACAAAATATTTTTGAAAGATTTTGAATTTGCTGAAAACGGCGTCAGCAGGACTTCCTGCTGGGCCCGCCGCCCTCGGTCTCAGCAGGTTCGGTTCGGTTCGGTTGACGATGCGCAGTTAGTGGTGCGCAGAGCGAATCTGTCTGCAGCGGCAGAAACAGAATGAAAAATAAAACTGATATAAATGTATCGTTTTATTTTGTTTGATAACTGAAACAGTTCAGAAACAAACAGAGTAACTTTAATAGAACATTTTTAAATTAGCGGCTAAAACTAAAAAAGAAATTATTTGAAGGAAAGAACCAATCAGGAGGAAGATCCTTTTGGAGGTTCTGGTTCTGGTCCTACTGGATCAAACATTTACTGGATCAGAAGGAACAACGTGGCTCTAATCTGCCAGAAAAAACCCAACAGGTTCTGGACTGGTTCTGGACTGGGAACAGTGTTGTGTTCTCACCAGTAGGGGCAGTGCAGAGACGGCTTTAATATGTTGTTTTCATTAAGCTTTTAAAAACTTTTAACAGGAAAGATTAAAACATTAAAAGTGGATCGGATCTCATCAGAACCAGAACCGCATCTCTTTACCGTCTCACGTCCTTCTTGGAACGGCAGGCTGCCGTAGCTGCGGTCAGCTGGCTGATCCGGATCATTCAATCAAGCAGCAGTGGTTTTATCATTTCTCATGTGTTTGTGATTCTGATGTGTGAATGGACCTCCTCCGCCCCCTGCTGGTGAACCCAGGCCCTGCAGCGGATCCTTTATTGAGGCGAGTCAGTGTCTGATCCAGAGTGTCTGGATCAGACACTCTGTCCCTAAAAATCTGAGTTGGGCTCCGGAAGCTTCTGATTGGTTGGCGCTGCTTCTTTGTGTGACGTCATGCGGGAGAATGATGGACTTCCATCCGTTGGATCAGGTTCTGAACTGAGAATGATCCAACTCTGAACACCTGAAACATTTCTGACCAATGGAGACATGCTTCAGGTTTTACAGCCTGAGCTCCAGGTACAAGTTTAACTTTATAAAGTTACCCAGTCTGAAAGAAATAACTAAATGTTTAGCTTAACTACAGAATTAGTTCCAAAGTATTTATATTCCAAACTAAATATTTAGCCTGCTAACGAAATATTTAAGCTAACAGACTAGCATGCTACCTAAATATTTAAGTTCATAGCTAAATATTTAGTGTAACTTTTATTTCCTAAACTAAAATTGTATACATTTATTTTCCAAAATAAATATTTCGTATGCTAACAAAACATTTATCTAACAAGCTAAGTATTTAGTGAGCAAGCTAGCGTGCTAACTAAATACATAGATTGGTAGATAAATATTTGTTTAGTAAAGTTTATTTTCCATCCATCCATTTGCTGAACACCCTTCGCCCTAATGGGGTTGCTGGTTCCTCTCCAGCTGCGTCCCGGGCGAGAGGCGGGGTCACCCTGGACAGGTCACCAGTCTGTCGCAGGGCAACACAGAGACACACAGGACAAACAAACATTCACACTCACACCTAGGGAGAATTTAGAGAGACCAGTTAACCTGACAGTCATGTTTTTGGACTGTGGGAGGAAGCCGGAGAACCCGGAGAGAACCCACCATGCACAGGGAGAACATGCAAACTCCATGCAGAAAGACCCCGGGCCGGGAATCGAACCCAGGACCTTCTTGCTGCAAGGCAACAGCTCTACCAACTGCGCCACTGTGCAGCCCAGGTTATTCTCCAGACTTAAATTTATGCTCCAGACAATATTTTTTTCCGGACTAAATATTCCGCTTTCTAGCCAAACATTTAGCTAACAAGTCAAATATTTTGTTAGCAGGCTAGCACGCTTACTAGAGGTCGGTAACTATTTAGGTAACAAATAATTACATCGCTTCCTAACTAAATATTTAGTTTTGAAACAAAATATTAAGCATTTAGTTTGAAGCAGTGACATTTGTAAATTAATGATGGAGTCAATCAAATAAATTATTTGTGTTTATTTGCAACAAACGGCTCCTGATGTGCAGGAGTGTTTTAAACTCTTTGAACTTCAGTTTACTGTAAAACCAGTTCAACAGCTTTTCTGTGATTATTTATCTCTGAACAGTATACAGTGCTGCGGACTTTTAACCGAGTTGGTTCCGAACCAGATAACTGGGTCAGAACATGTTTCCCTGGCAGTGGTTCGTCTGTCTGATGAAGAGGAGGAGGAGGAGGTGCGCGTCTCCGTGCAGCCTCCGGAGCTCCGCGCAGCGCAGGGCGGGGCGACGCCGCGCAGCAGCAGCTTCATCCCGGCTGACCAACACCAACCTCCTGCTCGTCTCCGGGCCGCGGCATGGACCCCGCAGCACGGCCCGCTTCCCCCGGCTCCCAGCAGGTCCGGTTCGGCTGAGGATGCGCAGTTAGAGGTGCGCAGCGGAAAACTCCAGCAGATCGAATCTGTGCAGAGCGTCGCGGAGCGTCGGCCGCTGCGGCAGAAACAGCGCCATTGTTTGGATGCGCAGCGGAGCGGGAGGCTCCAGGCCGGGCTGAGAGCGCTCAGAGCCGGCAGCCAGCATGCTGTCCCCGCCGCTGCTCGCCGCCCTGTTGCTCGGCTCGGTCCAGGTGGGTCAAGGCCCGAACGCACCGCGCGGTTGGAGGGCTTTGTTCAGAACCGGCCTCACTGGAGGCGACGGGGCTGAATGAAACGTGCGTGTTGAGCGTGTGCGTGTTTCAGTACGTGAGGTGAGGGGGGGTGGATGGTCCTGTGCGGGCAGCCAGCAGCTCGTTGTCCGGCAGAAAGTGGGTCAGTCGGCTGCAGCCTGACTGAGGAGGGATGTCTGTCAGCATCACTGAGGATCACACACACACACACAGAGAGACACACACACACAGAGACACACATAAAGAGACACACACACAAAGAGACACACATAAAGAGACACACACACACACATAAAGAGACACACACACATAGAGACACACAAAGACACACACAGAGAGACACACATAAAGAGACACACACACAAAGAGACACACACACACACACAAAGAGACACACACACATAGAGACACACAAAGACACACAGAGAGACACACATAAAGAGACACACATAAAGAGACACACACACACACAAAGAGACACACACAGAGATCTCCCTGGTTCTGAATAGTGAGTTTCAGAACCGGGTCAGAGGAAACCAGCTGGGTTCTGCTGCATCCCATCAATTGGACCTCTGCTGGAGAAGTCAGGAGAACTTCAGCTGGTGGTTCTGGTTCTGGTTGTGGAAGCTTCATGTAGAGTCACAAGAGGTCCAGTCCGGTGGGTCCGTTTGGACCTCCTGTCCTCCTGGTTCCGGGTTCTTCCTCCCCCACGGGGTTTACTTCACAATGTTGCTATCAATGATGAGATCAGCAGAACTGTCCAGTTTTAAGTTTGGGAATTAAAAGGTTCAGGAATCTGTTCAGAAAGAAGAATCTGTTCAGATGACTAGGAGAGACGATCCCACCGACCGGACCGGGTTTCACTTTCTGATAGGATCCGACTGATGATCTGAAACATAGCAGACTGTTTGATGTTGACACAAAACTCATTTCATTGTTTACTGAATTTTTATAGTGAGTCAAAGGTTACAGTGCTTAACAGTCAGGGACCTGTTCAGTGTTTTCTGTTGGAGGATCCAGTTCCCTAAAGGAATCGGTTTGGACTCAGAAAACGATCCAGTCAAAGAATTGTTGCGTGAAACCAGGAAAGGCTTTCGAGCATTTTAAACCGTCACAGGAAGGAAAACTGGAGAAACAAGAACCAGATCAGAAGTTTTAGGTGACGGCATTTCACCTGCAGCGCTGCTTCAGAGTGGAGTTCCTCAGGGATCGCTCCTGGTTACCGTTGTTTTATTTCACAGAACTCCAGAGAGGCGGATGGATTGTGAGATTCCGTTGTTTTTCTGCTTTCCTGTCTGAGCCTGGTTGAACTTCCTGTCAGCTGATGACACGTGGCTGTGTTTTCCAGGTTTCCTCGGCGTTTCAGGTGTCCACCAATCAGGGGGGACTGATTGTGGCGGCGCTGGAGCGCGGCGACCTTCAGGACAACGTCACAGCGTACGCGGTGCAGATCTCAGGAGAACCTCGGCTGGTTCTGGTTCCGTTCATCAACACCAGCGAGCCGCTGGTGTTCAACGCGTCGTTCCACGGCCTCTGCTACACGGTGGGGCTACTGGTCAAACTGGGACAGAGCTGGTCCCGACCCATGAAGAGTGTTCCTGTTCTCACAAGTAAGGAGCATTCCAGCCGCTCCTGTTTATGAAATATGACCGTATGATACCAGACCTTCAGATATCATTGTGTGTTGCTAGAAGTGGAGCGGAAAAAACTTTCATCTGGAATTTTTATTTAAACATTTTTAAATTCCTCAGAAAACATTTCATGATTCTACCTTCCTGTTTCCTCAGAGCCACTTCCTGTCCGTGCCGCGTACATCTCAGACTATAGAGAGGCTCCAGAAACGGGTGTCGTGTTCGACATCGACCCACCGATCAGAACCGTGTTCAGCCGGGTCAACATCAGCTACACGGAGGGCATGGAGCGCCGCTCCATGCTCTATAAAGGTGAGGAAAACTGAAACCTGATGTCGGCTTAGAAACATAAATACCAGGCTGTAGTTTCTCGCCTGACCTGATGGTGGCAGTGTAATCCCAGCCAATAATATGACATGTTAATCTCCAAACAGTCACCTCTGAGGAACGCTAGTCATAAACTCAGACGGCGGTGTTTCCTGGAAGCCCATTTCTTCCTCATCCAGTCGGTGGGAAAATGTTCCCACCGACTGGATGATCCCGGTTTCCCCTTCAGATTATTCCAGATTCCAGAGGAATGAGAGGAATCGGGCAGGTTGAAGGTGAACCGGTTTCTCCAGGTCGTCTCTTCTGTTTGTCTCCAGATTTCTACAAAGGGAAGACGGTTTTCAAGCACTGGCTGCCGGGCGTGTGCTACCGGGACATCACCTTCCAGCTCATCTCCGAGGCGACGGCGCTGCAGACGGCGCTGACCAGCCACAGCGACGTCACACACAGCCCGCTGCACCACCGCACAGGTGAGCAACACCCAGACCAGAAACTGCCTGGGGGTTCCTGGAGAAAGTCTGGTTCTGGTTCTGGTCCTGGTTCTGGTCGCTCTGATGTAATGCCGTTTCTTGCTATTGAAAACTGGGACACCTGGGCTTCAGCCCCCCCCTGTGAAACTGGCTACTAGACTTCCTCACCGACAGACCTCAGTCAGTCCGGATCGGACAACACACCTCCGATGTCATCACCCTCAGCACAGGCTCCCCTCAGGGCTGCGTCCTGAGCCCTCTGCTGGTCACTCTGATGACGCACGACTGCGCCCCCAGGTTTGCCACCAATCACATCGTGAAGTTCGCGGACGACACAACGGTGGTGGGCCTCATCAGAGACGACAACGATCTGGACTACAGAGAGGAGGTGGAGCAGCTGGTGGACTGGTGCAGAGACAACAGCCTGATCCTGAACGTTGACAAGACGAAGGAGATGATTGTCGACTTCAGGAAGAACCGGCCCAGCCACGCTCCACTGCTCATCAACAGCTCGGCTGTGGAGGTGGTCAGCAGCACCACATTCCTGGTGCACATCACAAATGACCTCACCTGGACTGTGAACACCACGACTCTGGTCAAGAGGGCACAGAAACGTTTGTATTTCCTGCCGAGGATGAGAAGAGCTCACCTGCCCCCGCCCATCCTCAAGACGTTCTACAGAAGCACCATAGAGAGCATTCTGACCAGCTGCCTCTCTGTGTGGTGGGGAGGCTGCAGCGCCTCCCACTGGAAGAACATGAGGAGAGTGGTGTGAACAGCAGAGAGGATCATCGGGGCTCCCCTTCCCTCCATTCAGGACATTTCATCTCAGCGCTGCGTGTCCCGAGGCAGAAACATCGTCCGTGACCCTTCACACCCCCACCATGGACTGTTCTCCCTGCTGCCCTCTGGAAAGAGGTTCTGCAGCATCCGGTGCAGGTCCACCAGGTTCTGGAACAGCTTCAGGTCCACCAGGTTCTGGAACAGCTTCAGGTCCACCAAGTTCTGGAACAGCTTCAGGTCCACCAGGTTCTGGAACAGCTTCAGGTCCACCAGGTTCTGGAACAGCTTCAGGTCCACCAGGTTCTGGAACAGCTTCAGGTCCACCAAGTTCTGGAACATCTTTTTCCCACTTGCCATCAGACTGCTGAACTCTTAACTGGACTGCACTCGAAATAACTGGTCTCCACTTCATGTACATAGTTAAATAACTTCTATTTTACTGTCATTCCTGCACTTTATATTTTATATTTATATTTTATATTGTATTTTATTTATTCTGGAGTAACCTCATTGGAACCTCAAAACATTGTCCTGAGCCGTATGCAACAAAATTTTGTTATGTATTCACCCTGTGCATACAAAATGACAATAATGTCTAAGTCTAAGTTAAAGTATTGAACAAAGATCCTGATGAGAGGTGAGATGCTTCACTCCTTCAGGCGGATGCAGCTCTGATGGAAATGTTCAGATGAAACGACTGAATCTGAAGAATTGAGGGGACCAGACTTCCAGGCAGTTTCCAGGCAGTTTCCAGGCTTTTTAAAAATGGTTTATCAGTGTCCATCTTTGATTCCAGGCAGTTTAAGTGCTGTTGCTCTGATGATGATGATGATGATGATGATGATGTCAGAAGACACTCACATCTCCTGTCCCCCCCAGTGCCCTTCCCGCCCCTCAACGTCTCCCACAGGGTTCTGTCCCTGACCCGCCGGGCCGCAGCGGGGGGGCATGAGGTGGCGGCGCGCCGGGCGCGGGACGTCCAGCTGATGCAGGAGGCGGAGACGCAGCCTGAGGACGTCGGCTTCGAAGAGGAGGAAGCGACTCGGGTTTCCTTCAACGCGACGCAGAACGTGACGGAGAGTGTCGCCATTAGCAACGGCAGCCGTGCGGAGGAGGCGGAGCCTCAGAGCTACTGGCTGGACCCCACGGAAATCTCGCCCGCTGACAGAGACGAGGAGTTCGTCAACGCCGTGGTGTCGGAGTACGAGGACTCCAACGAGCCGGGGTCGGCCATGGCCGTGCCCGCCGAGGTTCCGGTTCTGCCCACCACGCTGCCCCCCGTCCTGCTGGAGCTGCGCTGGCTGCCCCCACGACCTCCGACCTCCTACAACGGCTTCAACGTCTACATCTACAGGGACGGTGAGCAGCAGCAGGGTCCGGTCACATGGTGGACCAGTCCGTCAGTGACGGGTTCTCTGACCCGCCCGCCATGTAAGATCTGTGATGGACCAGTTCTTCCAGGTTCCAGGTCTCTGACCTACTGGTCTGGTCTCTAGGGAACTCCACAGAGATGGCGACTGTGGACGAGAACACGCACGAGTTCTTCACGGAGCTGACAGAGCCGGGAACGTACCGAGTCCAGGTCACCACGCTGAGTTCGTCTGGAGACTGTGAGGCCCGGGAGAGCAGCACCGACACCGGCTTCACTTTCTACCTCAGTGAGTCTCTGGAGAACCGGCAGGTCCGGAAACGACCCGGAAACAATATGGCTGCTTAAACCTGCTTAAACCACAACTTTCAGCAGACGTGTCAACTCTGAACGATCCTCCTGGATCGTCATTGATTCGTTCAGGATGTTAAAGGTTCTGTTTGGATCCAGCGTGGTTCTGGTCCTGATGGGTCCGTGTGAATCCATCCAGGTCCCAGCGGTGAGCTGTTGGAGGAGCTGCGTGAGCGTCCTCAGGGCGTCAGCGTCAGGCTGCTGGACTCCAGCACCGCCGCCGTCTCCTGGGCTCCGTCCCCTCAGAGCCACAACGGCAGCCTGGTGTCGGTCGTGTCCACCACCTGCCTGAAGCCCAGCCTGAGCCAGAGGATGGAGAACACCTACTGCAGCGAGGTACCGCCGGCCCAAACAGACTCACAGAACTGCCTCGTCCGGTTGCCGTTGTTTCCTGGTCGGCCTCAGAGTTACTGAACTTTTCTGTTTTCACAGGAGAACTCGACCAGTGACATCATCAGCAACCTGACGCCTGGCGCCCAGTACCGCGTGGTCGTCTACCACACCAACGGCCCTCTGACCAGCCCGCCGTCCGAACCGGTCATCATCGACATCGGTGAGTTTCCCTACTACTTCCTGTGTGGGCGGAGCCTTGCCGACTGACCAGGTGTGTTTGGCTCAGAGCCCACAGGTGTGCGGGAACTGGCGGTGTACCCGCTGGGCCCCACGGCGGTGGTCCTCAGCTGGCAGCGGCCGTACCACGTGGCCTTCAGGAAGTACATCCTGCAGACGTTCTTCTTCAACCCCGTCACGCTGGCGTCCGAGTGGACCACCTACTATGAGATCGCCGCCACCGCCTCCGTCATCGCTACCGTGGCAAGCTCCGTCTCCGGATGGTCGGCACTTTGTGCCGCTGGCCGCTGCTGACCCGGTTCTGGTTCTGTTTGTCCCCAGAGAGTCACCGACCTGCTGCCTGCCTGGTACTACAACTTCAGGGTTTCCATGGTGACCTGGGGAGACCCGCCGCTCACCTGCTGCGACAGCTCTACGGTCAGCTTCGTGACAGGTATGGACCAGAACCGGTTACCGGGACTGAAACCAGCTGTTGGATCCAGAAGCACTGTTCTGGTCCAGTCGGAGGTTCTGTCTGACCGAACCTGTTCCCAGCTCCGGAGGCGCCCCACATTTCGTCGGTGGATTACTCCCAGGGGGTTCTGGCGGTCCGGTGGACCTACGGCGAGCTCTTCATCGACCTGAGCCACTCCAGGATGCTGCACTGGCAGGTGGAGGCCGTGGGCAAGAAGGGGCCACAGAGGGGATACTCTGTAGACGTAAGGAACCCGGTTCTGGTTCTGACGGGGCGGCTTGGACCTCCATAGCGTCAGACTGAGTCGGTTCTGTTCCCCAGGTAACCCGGAACGCCATGCGGGCCAGCCTGCCGCTACCGCCAGGAGACATCTACAACCTGACGGTGACGGCGTGCACAGAGCGCAGCAGGAACACGTCGGTTCCCAACATCATCAAACTGGGTCAGAACCGGACCAGAACACACACACACTGCAGAAGGCTTGATTCTGTCAGCCAGGTTCGGTTCCTCAGAACGGATCCGGACGCCAGGAAAAACCGTTGATCACAAGAAATCAAAAGTAAAATTTTTTCACTAAAATTTTATGGATGTTAATTATTGTTGCACATAAAACTTCAAATCATTTATTTTATTTAGTAACTATTTAATATTTTTATATAAATGTTTTATTAATTTTATCTATGAACTGATGACTTCCAACTTAAATCATTTTTATTTTACAATTTAAAAAGATTAATGTAGAAATTCCTTGTTAGTTTTAGTAATTTATTAAAAGTGTTAAAGAATCACTACAGGAATTAATTTTCAGCCTGATGATGAACGATGTCACCATAAATATTCCATTTTATTTCAGAAAATTCTTAATCTGATCATCTGAACTTTTCTGAAGAATTTTAAAATTAGGAATAAATGTGAAAGGTTTGTTGTTGTAGTTCTCCGTTCTGCCACTAGGGGCGCCAGAGAACTCCATGACCCGCTCAGAGCCAGCAGTGGACCTAAAGATGGCGACTCCCATCTGTCCAGAACATTCATAACTTTATTCAGGATTTCCTCTGATACACAGGGGGTCAGAATTATACATACACCCCCTCAACCAATCAGTGAGCAGGATCTGGACCACACCTGTCCTGATTGGCTGAAGAGCCCAAACGTCTCGGTCCAGCTGTTGTTGCTGCTTCACGTTTCAGCCCACAGCATGGTGCTGCCACCGCCATGTCTGACAGCTGTAGGTAGAGGATGTGGCAGTGGCTTCGTCCATCCAGACGGGTTCTGCAGGTCCAGGAACTGGTTCTGGTTGTGCTGACCCTCCCAAACCCAAACAGAAAGTTTGACTCAGGATGAAATGTTTTAGTTTCAGTTTTTCAGCTCAGAGGTTCTGCTGGGTTCTGCCCGTCCAGCACCGCGCATTCGGACTCATCTGTGAAAGTGAAACAGAAACTGGCCAGGTCCACTTCCTCTTCTGGCGTCTTTAAGTGGCGCCGCTCAGAGGAAGTGGCAGCGGTCCGGTTCAGCCCGGTTCAGCCCGGTTCAGCCCAGCTGATGGAGAGTTTGTCCCGCAGAGCCGGCCCCTCCCCGCCTGTTGCTGGCCGTCAACGCCACGCACTCGTCCGTCACGCTGCTGTGGAGCGAGGACGGCGTGGTGGACTACTACCAGGTTCTGTGTCGACCCAACTGGGCCAGCAAGGAGCTGAAGGTAAGCCCGCCTCACACCGGGTCTGGGTTCAGAACCGGGGGGGTTCTCCTGCAGAGTGGACCCAGAACCAGCAGAAAGGGAAGCTGAGCGTTAAAACGGGGAAGAGATTTTATCGTCAATATTTGTTTGTTTTTACAGAACCACAACTCTGGTTCTGATCCGACCCGATTTCTATCTCATTTAATGTTTTTTAGTTGTCTTTTTTTATGGTTACATTTTTTTAACAGTTTATTCTTTCAGATTTAGTTATTGTTTTATTGTTTTCCTGTTTCCATCAGAATTTAATAAAAAGTTCTGAACCATCTGATCCAGAACCGCTTCACCTCAGCCCATTTGGTCCAGAATAATCAGGACCACAGTAATCCTCAGGTTTTGGTTCTGGTTCTGAAATTTCCTCCAAGAGTTTCCGATGTGTTCTGGAACCAGATGATGGACCACAGTTTGACTGCCTGACCCGGTTCAGAACATTGATCGGATCAGAACCATTTGCCCAAGTTCAGTCAGAAGCCTCACACTGAGCGTGCTCAGACAAACGGGTTGTGGTTCTGTTCTGACATGTTGCTGCCCCCTGCAGGTCGGAGAGCCCATCACCTCCACCGCTCAGGTTCTGACCGTTTCGGGTCTGGTTCCGTCGTCCAGCTACAACTGCAGCGTGACGAGTTTCAGCTACAGCTCAGCCAGCCGGCCGGCCCGAATCACCATCACCACCGCAGGTAGGGGGCGCCGTGGAGTCGGGCCGCAGCAGTGGGGGGCGCTGTGGAAACCTTAAACATATTTTAACCAGATCAACTCAAAGTAGTAGAAAAATCTGAAAAGTGTGGCAGACTTTTTATTCTGTTTCCCTCTGAATGCAGTCAGCCAGATGCCTGAGTCTCACTCCAGCGGTTCTGGTTCTGGTCTCAGAGGTTCTGGCTCCTGCAGATTTTACCAACTCAAACTTAAGACTTTTTAAGACCAAAATGGATTAAATTTAAGACCTGCGTCATTAAAACATGTTTAATACAGTAAAGTTGCTGAACTTGCTTCCACACAGCGAAGGATAACTCAGTAAGACAAACATCACCCAGCAACCAATGCTAAATTTACTTTTACCCTAAAAAACCAGCTAGTTGGATATATTAGCAGCTAGTTAGCATTAGCCGCCTTGAGATGTTTGTGTTTGTCTTAAACAAAAATCCTGCTAGAAAAATAAACTACAAGAGATGAAACGGTGCTGCCACCACAAAATGAAATGCTTTTAAGACCAACTTCTGTTTTAATTAAATGAATTTAAGATGATTTTAGTTTTTATCCTGATCATGTTGAGATGATTTTCATCAACCTGTTGCAGATTAATCAACACTTCTAAACTGAAACATCTTTAAGGGAATCACATTCAAACAGGAAGTTATAAATAAAGACTTCCTGTCATCTTCAGTTTGCAGAACTAGAATTTAAATAAGTGATGACCATGTCTTCCCTGACTTTAAATCCACTTCCTGCTGGACTTCCTGTGTGACTAACGGGCCTGATGAATTATTCCTGCTTTTGTTTAAACCCGCCTCAATAAAGCCAGCAGGAGGCTTTTATTGTGAAGGTGTTGAGCAGGTGTAGAGTAGGCTCCACCTCCTTATGATGTAACAGTGCGCGCGCGCGTGTGTGTGTGTGTGTGTGTGTGTGTGTGTGCAGCCAAAGAGATGAACCCGAGCGTGGCGGCCATCTCGGCGCTGGCCGTGCTGAGCGTCCTGCTCATCAGCCTGCTCTTCCTCTTCCTGCTTGTCCTTCGCAAGAAACACCTGCAGATGACCAGGTGAGGCTCCGCATCAGCAACGTGCCATCACCATGGCAACAGGAGGCAGACCGGTTCATCCTGAGAGGATCTGAAGAGCTTCCTGATCTGAACTCAGATTAAAATGTTGAAATGTTCAGAAAACAGAAGGAAAAAAAGGATTTATTAAAATACCAACATCAACAGAATTACAACAATAATAATAACAATAATAATAATAATAATCTGAAGACCTTCTGGTGTCTAAACTGGAAAGGAGTTTCTGCTGGTATTTTCCTTTAAGAATTACAGCAAAAACTTTCAGTTTTATTTTTGTCTACTAGATCAACTATTAACTCAATATTTTAAGTAAGCTGTTGAATTTCTGTAGAAAGCAGAAATTATTGTAGACTTCAAAGCAAAACCTTTTCCATGTTTGCCAGATTTAAACAGTAAAGCATAACTGAACATTTTTATCTTTTTCTAGGTTTGTTCTTGTGTGAATTTTACTAATTTCAGCTTTATTTTCCCGACTTTATTAAATGTTTGTGGCCAATTCTGCACTTTATTAGAAGCCACTGTCCTGATTATTAATAAATTAAATAAAATTAAAACCAGGATGATTTAATTAAATACTTTTAATTTCTGTCAGATTTTGTTTTATTGTGATTTATCTTTATTTTTACTCTTTTTACTCGGGTTATTTTGTTTTATTTTAGTTTCTGTTTTGGTTGCTCTGGGTTTTTATTTTTTGTCTTTTGTTTCAAGTCATTTTTTAACTTCCTTATTTAGTGAAGAAATAACGTGAAGTGAGAATAATTGCTTTGCGTAACATGAGTGGTTTGAATTAAGCAGATAGAGGCTGATTTGCCGTTATTCTTCACTTCCTGCTGACTTCCTGTTTTTCCGTGACTTCCTGTCTGATCCCGTCATTTGGTGTTGCAGGAACTGCGGCGCCGAGACCTTCGTTAACTTCGCCTCGTTTGAGCGAGACGGGAAGCTTCCTTACAACTGGTACGCTCCTCCTCCTCTTCTGCTGCTGCTGCAGGTGGTTGGGTTGCCGTTGGCGACGGGCCACCGCAGCATCACTTCCTCATTTCACAGCTGCACACACCCAACAGAAAGCAGCCGAGTGGAGGGACAGATTGATGAGGAGGTTGGGATGTGAACTTGCAGCTGCAGCTTTAATGTTGCGTGTGGCCCTTTAAGATGATGATGATGATGATGATGATAGACGCTGTCTGTTGAAGATGAAGGTTCAGGTCTAATCTGTGACTTTAAGACCCAATTGTTCTTTCAAACACCTAAAAACAGAAATGAGAGCAGTCCATTAGTCATCCTTTCAAAATAAAAGCCTCTGAGTCGGCGCTGTGGCTGAAGGTTCTGGTTCTGGTTCTGATGGTTAATATAAGAGCTGAAAGACGATCAGTAAAGGCAGAACCCCACCACTAAACATTTCATCAGTGTGTCGTGCTCTTATTGTGAAGGGCAGCTGTGTTTCTGTGAGGAAGAGGAAGAAGGTGATTTAGGTCAGAACCAGAGGACCGGATGGGTCCCATCGGATCTGTTCCAGAGAGCCGACCAACATTTACTTGAACTATTCCACAGTAATGCTAATTCGGGTTTTCTGGTTCTGGTTGACGGTTCCACTCCCAGTCTGCCTCTGCTGTTTTTTGACGTCCCTCCCCCCTCGTTGCTGAGCTCATCAGAACCGTCACGGCGCCATGCGGCGTTCTGAGGGGCTGGCCGGGCTGGGCGTTGTGGGCGGAGCCGGCGGTGATGTCATTGCCGTTCAGTGAGGCTCTGAGCGGCGGTGGCAGCATGATGCTTTAACTGCACTAACGAAGCCTCTTTACTAACGGAGCTCCATGTTTTGTCGCCCCCTGGTGTCTGTTCTCTTTATTTTCTCTGTGTTTATTTGAACCTTCAGGCGAAGAAGCCTCTTTGCCTTCCTTACCCTCCTGCCATCCTGCCTTTGGACTGACTATCTTTTGGCTTTTTATATTAATCCGTGGTAAGTAAGCGCCGGCTGCACTTTGGGGCATGTTCACCCGCCACAGTCCGTCGGTCACAGTTTGAACTCAGAGACGCACAGATCAGTCTGGTGTGTGTTAATTCTTCCACAGACTCTTGGAGTCCCTCAGGGCTCTGAACCAGGAACTCCGGGTTTTCCTGACGCCTCGTCTAGAACTCTGAACGGAGGAAGCGAACTCCGTGGTGTTCCTCAGGGCCGCATTCTTGGCCCTCAAACACGTTTATCCAGATGATTTTAGTGTTTGCTTTTGGTTCATGGAAACCAGGAGTTTAGTTTTCTCTGCTGAACAGTTTTCCACAAATAAAAACAAACTTTTTTATATAATTGTAACTTCATAAATTGGTGATTTGGATGTTTTGACCGTTTTCAACAGATTTTTCCATAGAAACGTTTGAGAGACAGACAGAAAATCTGAAGTTTTATCATTACTTATTTCTTTCATTTGGGTTTTTTAAGACCAGCAGAAACGACTTCCTGACGTGAGCCGGTGCGTTCCCGTTGGATCGTTTTCTCAGTATTTCATGATTTTCTGAAAATATCATGTAAATCCTGATAATTCTGTGGATGTTCAGACACACCAGACTGCAGCGTCTTTATTCCTAAAGCGTCAGCATCGCGCTGATCTGTGGCGGATCGCTCCAGCAGCGTGATGCTGACTCTGCTGCGCCGCATGGTAGCTTAGGCCCTGTAGATATGCATGATCCTGGTTTCCTGTGAATTCAGAGGCATTTCAAAGTAAAAGCATGAACTGTTTAGAGTGAAGAACTGGTCCAGCCTGATGGAGCCGGGTCCCAGGCAGGTAACGGGTTCGGGTTCGGCCGGCCGTCTGCACAGTGGTGATCTCCTGTCTGGCTTCTTCTCTGAAAGGTTTCTGGAAGCCTGTGGCTGAAAAAACGTTTCTTCAAGAAAGAAATTATTTTCTCATCTTTGGTAAAACTTTTTTATGAACTAAAATGTATCTAGAAAGTATAGATTTAAAATTCTGTTTCTAAAGATCAAATAAAAACAAATCTGGTCCCAAATTCAGCTGTTTAGTATAAATAAAAGTTATTTATGATATAAAATCAGACAGATGGAAACTTGCAGCCACCGACTTCCTGCCTGTTTCTACCGTATTTCCTCTAATAGAGGGGATCATCCCAATTTTCCAAATGCTGAAATATTTCATCCACACAAAACCATGAGATGTTTTAGAATTTTTATTGTTTTAAATTAACTTTAGATGTTTTATACTGAGATTTTTATTATTATCAGTGCAGAATATTATACTCTATTATTATAAGATTAGTAAATTAGGAGAGCATCTTAACTATAAATTTATTAAAATTTTGTAATTGAATATTTTTATTTGAAGAAAATATTGTCTTATAATAAAAAGAACCTCAGGAATAGTAAAATAACATTTTACTTAGAGGAAATACGGCGTTAAACCTCCAATAACCCACAGGACTCTGTGCAGCTGCTGTTTTCCACAGTTCAAAGGAAACCATGGAAACGGATCAGAACGCCTCACTGGACTTTAAAGTTCAGATGATGAAAGTCCAGTAAATTCTGCTTACATGTGAACCTCTGAGCTGCAGATGAAGCATAAAAAATAAACTTTGAAAAACTAAACCCAAATATTCACCACAGTAGTTAGTGACTGTGGAGTGCCAGCAGGGGGCGATGCTGCTGCACAGACGGTCCTGAGCTGCTGGTGATGATGGTGATGATGGTGATGATGATGATGATGATGTTGATGTTGGTGATGATGTTGGTGATGATGATGATGATGATGATGGTGATGATGATGATGTTGG